>NW_015505919.1:517054-517868 GCF_001515645.1 Sinocyclocheilus grahami | reverse complement strand
CCCCCCACCTACAATTCCTGCCAGTACGAGACTCGAACCCACAACCTTTGGGTTATGAGTTCAACTCTCTAAACATTAGGCCAAACGCGACAACGCGACCCCTTTTAATACATGTTAACCAGGAGTCACTCTCATTTATAATTGCGGCATCGTCTGATAAAGCATTTACACTAATTCCAAACAATCAGTAAGCGACAGGTGCTTGGAAACGCTGTTTTGTACTCATTTATTGACGAGTCAGCTGCAGTGCGGCCAACTGAATGCACTGCTTCTCTGCCGCTCACTGCACAGAACAGACGCCGAGAGAGGTGACACTTCTCTGGGAAAGTCAGACCTCGCGTTCGCGGGACAGCACTGGCAAAATCTTCCAACTGAACCATAGCTAAGGTTTATCCAAAAAAGTCGCTAGGTTTGTCAGTATGAATATTCTATGGTAAAAAGCCGCTAAAAGGGTCTGAAAATAGCTAAATCTAGTGCTAAAGTCGCACTCGTGTGGGCGTGAGATGCGGGAGCTGATGGCAGGGGGTGGTGGATATTTGTGGCGGTCAATGTGGATATTGTGGATGAGTTCTTCTGTGTCATCACATTCTATTAGTTCTACAGCTTCAGTTTCACGCTGAACTTTCACGCTTAGTAACACATAAAGCTGTTCCCTCACCACAGTGCAACAGTGAAAAGGGACCCCCTTCCAACAGTGTCGAGTTCCGAACGTTGTTTAAGCGACATACACCGGTATTGCGGTATTTTAAAAATACATATCATAACAAAAATAAACACCGGTATTCGGTATGAACCGGTATACCGCCCAGCACTA
>NW_015505919.1:513689-516896 GCF_001515645.1 Sinocyclocheilus grahami | reverse complement strand
CGTTCTATTAGTTCTACAGCTTCAGTTTCGGAACTTTCACGCTTAGTAACACATAAAGCTGTTCCCTCACCACAGTGCAACAGTGAAAAGGGACCCCCTTCCAACAGTGTCGAGTTCCGAACGTTGTTTAAGCGACATACACCGGTATTGCGGTATTTTAAAAATACATATCATAACAAAAATAAACACCGGTATTCGGTATGAACCGGTATACCGCCCAGCACTACTGCTTTGTTCCAAGCAATAATTTACAAGCTGTGATTACGGGCTGTTCTGTCATAGATGTCTACAGTTGATTGAATTGTTTTCATGAGGGTAGCATGAATAATATAAACCCCTCCTGTCCACCTGCACCTGAAGAGGCTGTTGTCACTCGCAGTCTCTGGCCTTTTTGGTCTAGTGTGTCTTTATATGCACCAGAAACACAAGAACATATCTTCCTTGTGTTTTGTATATGTCTTCCACCTCTTGTCAGGGAGGAAAAAATACAAGAAAAGTGGCCCATACAACTTGTTGATCCTTCAGAAATCATTCTAATATGCTTGTTTGGTCAGTCAGAGAGATCTTTTATTATTAGTGTTGAAAACGGTTGTGCTGCTTAATTTTTGTGGAAACAGTAAGTAGAATAAAAAGTTAAAATGTTCATCTGAAAAAAAAAATATTATAGACATTATAAATGTCTATACTGTAATTTTTTTATGAATTTAATACATCCTTTTCAGTACTTATTTATGTTATTATTATTATTTTAGATTTTACAGACCCCATACTTTTGAACTGTAATGTTTGCTAGATTTGAGAGGGAACTGACCGAAATTACATTTATTATTCTCTGAAAATCTGCACCCTGTTATGGCTTTCAAATCATATTCGTGCTTTTATTACAAAACATACTTGATATGTGACTTTAAACGTGCACAATGATGAATGATATTAGAAATCGGTCTAGATTTACTGATGTGGTAAAGTTTTTAAACAAATTGTAAAGTTATATGTAATGGATGACTGTTTTTGATCTTAATAGTTTTTGATAAAATTGATCATTGACATTGCAGAATTGCTTTGGTGTAACAGTTTTTATTTATTTTCTGCTACTCAGTACTTGATCTTAAAACTGGAGAGACCAGCTATCGTTCTGAGCATCACCTATGGCAAATATGAGAAAACCCACGTGTGCAACCTGAAAAAGTTCAAAGTGTTCGGAGGCATGAGCGAAGAAAACATGACGGAACTCTTGTCTAGGTGAGACTGGTGGGAGAATGTTAGTTTGTGATTACAATCTACTTACAGGCTAATCTTTGTCAGATATACTTTACGGACTTTTAGAGCATCTCGAGAGCAGGTGACTGGATTTAATTAACTTACTAATAGAGCACCAGAATACAAACATTTTATAAAATGGCTTATTGTGTTTCTTGCGATGTGAGTAATGTTTTGGGAAATGACTTCTTGTGATGTGGTGAGGTCATTGACTGTCTTTCTCATCTAATCCTAGTGGCCTTAAGAATGACTTCAACAAGGAGACATTCACGCTAAAGCACAAGATCGATGAGCAGATGTTTCCCTGCAGGTTCATTAAAATAGGTGAGTGTTTACAGAAAGAGCAAACTAAAGACCCGGTGAACTCATGTGGTGACACATTTAGGGGAAAGATCAGTCATCACATGATTTCAGAGGAAGACAATGAGTTGAGTGAGTGAGTGATTGAATGACTCTGCAAGTCTTTGATGGAACAAACAAGTGCTTGTGAGAGCTTTTTCTCTTGTAATATTGCAAGCTGTGTGTTTCAGACATTGAAATCTCTGCGATTCTTTTGAGAATGGAAAATTTGACTTTTTTTTTTTTTTTTTTAAGCAAAGTGTGAATGTCCTCTCTTGATGCTGTCTGTGTGTGTTTGGTTATGTACAGTGCCTCTGATGTCATGGGGGCCCAGCTTTAACTTCAGCATCTGGTATATTGAGTTACACGGCATAGAAGATCTAGAAGTTGTCCAGCCCTGCCTTAACTGGTACAGTAAGGTGAGTTGTGTCCGAACATCCACATCCATATTTGAGGATGAATGCCACAAAGAAATGTTAAGTTCATAATTCATCCCAAAATCAAAAGAAGCATTCTAAGACCATTAAAATTGTTCTTATATTTTAAAAATTTTTTAATTTATGCAATGATAAAGAATGAAATGAAATTCTGGATCTAAAAATGGGTGGCAAATACACACACACACACACGTCTATCTTAAAAGAATGTAAAAGTTAACATGCTGCGTAATTTCAGATTATGCCATTACTAACCACCCACTGCTTAAAGATAATCACACACAAGTGATTTAAGGTAATATATATTTCCTGATTTTTTTTCGTAATCTTTATTTCAGTAAACTGCGTCACTGTCTTTGTTCGTCATAACCATTAACAGTTTTTAAATTGCCAAGCTGTTCCAGTAAGAAAAACATTCTTGATTTTATAACACTCGCACTCCATTTGCACAGGCAGTTTCACGCAATATTAAGCTTGGATTGATGGCACGTTACAGCTAAAGTGCTTTTTTTTTTTCTCCCGACAGTACCGTGAACAGGAGGCCATCCGCCTGTGCCTGAAACACTTCCGGCAGCACAACTACACAGAAGCCTTCGAGTCCCTGCAGAAGAAAACACGGATCGCTCTGGAGCATCCCATGCTCACGCACCTCCATGAGCGGCTGGTTCTCAGAGGAGACTTTGACGCCTGCGAGGAGCTCATTGACAAAGCCGTGAGAGGTACCTCATCATATGGATCTGTGCCACATTCATTAAAGGGTCATGGAACCCCAGACTACTTTTTCTGAGATTTTAGCAGAGGTGTTTGTGTTGCACATCATAGAAGACAATGTTAGCATCTGATAATTTTAACTGTTGGAGAAAACTGGTTAATTTTAAGCTTTTTTGCGCTATTTTCATCTTCCGGGTTTAAAATCTACATTGTGTTGGCGTCACAATTTGTGACGTGGCAATGGACAAATAGTACATCGATGACGTATCGGTGTCTATTAAATTATTCATGAGACTGCGTGTTCTTATCCTATGAGAAGACGCTCCGCTTAATTATTCACAACAGCATGTGTTGATTTGCTATGACAGACGTTTCAGACTGTGAGATGACATTGCGCACAATAACTGAAACGTTCATGGATCGAAGAAGAGTGTTTGTTTTTGCTTTGTAATAAGAGTTC
>NW_015505919.1:489266-513123 GCF_001515645.1 Sinocyclocheilus grahami | reverse complement strand
TTTTTTTTTCATGCATGACCGGGTGTTAACCATATTTTCTACTGATTGAGAGAGGAAATACTGCAGTATATTGACTTCGAATGCCCTATTTTACTGTCATGATGAGTGAATATAAAAATACCGCACTAAATAGTGACTAAACGCGACCCCTTTTAATACATGTTAACCAGGAGTCACTCTCATTTATAATTGCGGCATCGTCTGATAAAAACAACGTGCATTTACACTAAAGAGTGGCTATGCGGTTGTTTTGGCTATATTACTTTTTTATCTCATGCAGCGCACTGCCTGCGTCTGAGTAACAAACAAAAAAGTGCATGTGATATTAACAGACGAACTACGCTCATATTTATAATTCCAAACAATCAGTAAGCGACAGGTGCTTGGAAACGCTGTTTTGTACTCATTTATTGACGAGTCAGCTGCAGTGCGGCCAACTGAATGCACTGCTTCTCTGCCGCTCACTGCACAGAACAGACGCCGAGAGAGGTGACACTTCTCTGGGAAAGTCAGACCTCGCGTTCGCGGGACAGCACTGGCAAAATCTTCCAACTGAACCATAGCTAAGGTTTATCCAAAAAAGTCGCTAGGTTTGTCAGTATGAATATTCTATGGTAAAAAGCCGCTAAAAGGGTCTGAAAATAGCTAAATCTAGTGCTAAAGTCGCACTCGTGTGGGCGTGAGATGCGGGAGCTGATGGCAGGGGGTGGTGGATATTTGTGGCGGTCAATGTGGATATTGTGGATGAGTTCTTCTGTGTCATCACATTCTATTAGTTCTACAGCTTCAGTTTCACGCTGAACTTTCACGCTTAGTAACACATAAAGCTGTTCCCTCACCACAGTGCAACAGTGAAAAGGGACCCCCTTCCAACAGTGTCGAGTTCCGAACGTTGTTTAAGCGACATACACCGGTATTGCGGTATTTTAAAAATACATATCATAACAAAAATAAACACCGGTATTCGGTATGAACCGGTATACCGCCCAGCACTACTGCTTTGTTCCAAGCAATAATTTACAAGCTGTGATTACGGGCTGTTCTGTCATAGATGTCTACAGTTGATTGAATTGTTTTCATGAGGGTAGCATGAATAATATAAACCCCTCCTGTCCACCTGCACCTGAAGAGGCTGTTGTCACTCGCAGTCTCTGGCCTTTTTGGTCTAGTGTGTCTTTATATGCACCAGAAACACAAGAACATATCTTCCTTGTGTTTTGTATATGTCTTCCACCTCTTGTCAGGGAGGAAAAAATACAAGAAAAGTGGCCCATACAACTTGTTGATCCTTCAGAAATCATTCTAATATGCTTGTTTGGTCAGTCAGAGAGATCTTTTATTATTAGTGTTGAAAACGGTTGTGCTGCTTAATTTTTGTGGAAACAGTAAGTAGAATAAAAAGTTAAAATGTTCATCTGAAAAAAAAAATATTATAGACATTATAAATGTCTATACTGTAATTTTTTTATGAATTTAATACATCCTTTTCAGTACTTATTTATGTTATTATTATTATTTTAGATTTTACAGACCCCATACTTTTGAACTGTAATGTTTGCTAGATTTGAGAGGGAACTGACCGAAATTACATTTATTATTCTCTGAAAATCTGCACCCTGTTATGGCTTTCAAATCATATTCGTGCTTTTATTACAAAACATACTTGATATGTGACTTTAAACGTGCACAATGATGAATGATATTAGAAATCGGTCTAGATTTACTGATGTGGTAAAGTTTTTAAACAAATTGTAAAGTTATATGTAATGGATGACTGTTTTTGATCTTAATAGTTTTTGATAAAATTGATCATTGACATTGCAGAATTGCTTTGGTGTAACAGTTTTTATTTATTTTCTGCTACTCAGTACTTGATCTTAAAACTGGAGAGACCAGCTATCGTTCTGAGCATCACCTATGGCAAATATGAGAAAACCCACGTGTGCAACCTGAAAAAGTTCAAAGTGTTCGGAGGCATGAGCGAAGAAAACATGACGGAACTCTTGTCTAGGTGAGACTGGTGGGAGAATGTTAGTTTGTGATTACAATCTACTTACAGGCTAATCTTTGTCAGATATACTTTACGGACTTTTAGAGCATCTCGAGAGCAGGTGACTGGATTTAATTAACTTACTAATAGAGCACCAGAATACAAACATTTTATAAAATGGCTTATTGTGTTTCTTGCGATGTGAGTAATGTTTTGGGAAATGACTTCTTGTGATGTGGTGAGGTCATTGACTGTCTTTCTCATCTAATCCTAGTGGCCTTAAGAATGACTTCAACAAGGAGACATTCACGCTAAAGCACAAGATCGATGAGCAGATGTTTCCCTGCAGGTTCATTAAAATAGGTGAGTGTTTACAGAAAGAGCAAACTAAAGACCCGGTGAACTCATGTGGTGACACATTTAGGGGAAAGATCAGTCATCACATGATTTCAGAGGAAGACAATGAGTTGAGTGAGTGAGTGATTGAATGACTCTGCAAGTCTTTGATGGAACAAACAAGTGCTTGTGAGAGCTTTTTCTCTTGTAATATTGCAAGCTGTGTGTTTCAGACATTGAAATCTCTGCGATTTTTTTGAGAATGGAAAATTTGCTTTTTTTTTTTTTTTTTTAAGCAAAGTGTGAATGTCCTCTCTTGATGCTGTCTGTGTGTGTTTGGTTATGTACAGTGCCTCTGATGTCATGGGGGCCCAGCTTTAACTTCAGCATCTGGTATATTGAGTTACACGGCATAGAAGATCTAGAAGTTGTCCAGCCCTGCCTTAACTGGTACAGTAAGGTGAGTTGTGTCCGAACATCCACATCCATATTTGAGGATGAATGCCACAAAGAAATGTTAAGTTCATAATTCATCCCAAAATCAAAAGAAGCATTCTAAGACCATTAAAATTGTTCTTATATTTAAAAATTTTTTTAATTTATGCAATGATAAAGAATGAAATGAAATTCTGGATCTAAAAATGGGTGGCAAATACACACACACACACGTCTATCTTAAAAGAATGTAAAAGTTAACATGCTGCGTAATTTCAGATTATGCCATTACTAACCACCCACTGCTTAAAGATAATCACACACAAGTGATTTAAGGTAATATATATTTCCTGATTTTTTTTCGTAATCTTTATTTCAGTAAACTGCGTCACTGTCTTTGTTCGTCATAACCATTAACAGTTTTTAAATTGCCAAGCTGTTCCAGTAAGAAAAACATTCTTGATTTTATAACACTCGCACTCCATTTGCACAGGCAGTTTCACGCAATATTAAGCTTGGATTGATGGCACGTTACAGCTAAAGTGCTTTTTTTTTTTCTCCCGACAGTACCGTGAACAGGAGGCCATCCGCCTGTGCCTGAAACACTTCCGGCAGCACAACTACACAGAAGCCTTCGAGTCCCTGCAGAAGAAAACACGGATCGCTCTGGAGCATCCCATGCTCACGCACCTCCATGAGCGGCTGGTTCTCAGAGGAGACTTTGACGCCTGCGAGGAGCTCATTGACAAAGCCGTGAGAGGTACCTCATCATATGGATCTGTGCCACATTCATTAAAGGGTCATGGAACCCCAGACTACTTTTTCTGAGATTTTAGCAGAGGTGTTTGTGTTGCACATCATAGAAGACAATGTTAGCATCTGATAATTTTAACTGTTGGAGAAAACTGGTTAATTTTAAGCTTTTTTGCGCTATTTTCATCTTCCGGGTTTAAAATCTACATTGTGTTGGCGTCACAATTTGTGACGTGGCAATGGACAAATAGTACATCGATGACGTATCGGTGTCTATTAAATTATTCATGAGACTGCGTGTTCTTATCCTATGAGAAGACGCTCCGCTTAATTATTCACAACAGCATGTGTTGATTTGCTATGACAGACGTTTCAGACTGTGAGATGACATTGCGCACAATAACTGAAACGTTCATGGATCGAAGAAGAGTGTTTGTTTTTGCTTTGTAATAAGAGTTCAGCACAAACGCGATTCATTCACTTGGTGAGCATAACCGTTTTTACAGCTCTGAGACACAACCCGTCAAAAGGCTTATATAAACGCCACAGGATAAGCCTTAAAAGTTCTCAAATGTGCAACAGCGCGTTCATATATATGTTTTCGATGCAGAGTGCAAATGGCTGTGCATTTATACGCGTTTTTAACTCGATGGGAGTGAAATGAAACTGTCTGAACGCGTTTTTAACTCGATGGGAGTGAAATGAAACTGTCTGAACGCAAAGCTGTGTGTGTTGTCTGTCTCCCCTCTTCCCCCTCCTCCCCTCCGCTGCGCACTACGCCCACTTTTTTAGCATTTTTTTAAAACTGTGATAAGAACTAACCAGTGCTGAAACGGGGGGGTTTCATGACCCTTTAAGTAGGGAATGTGGGCATGTTGGTTCCCTGTAGGCAACAGAATGGTTCTGGATTATAATCGTGTTACGTTGCAAGCCAGTACATCCTTGTTGACATTTTATGTCAAATAAAGATGATCTCTGCTCGAACGATCTGTTTCACTTGACGCAGACTAGACATGATTTTAAGTGTTAGAAGTGTTATATTTTTAAAATGCACTGCTCTCACTGCTAAACCGGGCTCACTGTGCGATTTAAAAAAAAAAAAGTCCTTTAGGATTGTACTTGTCAGACTGTACGAACATGATGATCATGTCACACTGTGGGATCTCAGTTGTCATTAATGTCAGACTGTATGACAGTCAAGACGCGTTAAAAATGGGTGCGCGCAAGAAAACTTATCCGGAGTTTTACCTTATTAACCCATACACATTCAGTGACTGCGAGCTGCATGGCACGTGGAGCTGTAATGTTGGCTATCATTAAAAGTATATGAATGGCGGGAATACCGGCGTATTTAATTAGAATAGTGCAAGCAGCACTACACATCCACATGAAAACAGCAGCGCAACCAGTGTTTATCCTGGCAAAGGCAACATATCATATGAATTCCGTGAGTGGAAGACGGGAGCGCCGGAGTTTATGCGGTTAGAAGAAATCTCTAGCATTAATTCTGATCATGGCTTGTCTTGAAAAACTAAGACAGTTTGACGTTCGTCGTCGTAGATGTCACACTGCAGGACTGTGCGCCAAATCTTCTGACACTGCCAGAAGTTCGTCAGAGGTCAAATTTGATCGCAACGACCATTAATCGGCTGTCGGTGAACATGTCAAACTAACGATCAAAGACTACAGATTTTCGCCTAGGATTATAGGAATCTTTTAGGATTTTCAAAATTTGTCTCAGACAACCAAATCGTGGCCAAAATCGCACAGTGTGAGCCGGGCTTTAGAGAGATTTTGATTAACTTGCAGCATTATGGCACAATTGCAGTATTATACAGCAGATTGTACTTCAAAAAGACTCAAAGATTTAGTTTGAACTATTTGAATAATCACTATTTGATTATTTGAATAGTGATTATTTACTGCTTTGAAAAACTTGTTTTCCACATACTCCCATCTGAACTAATTGTACTGCCTGTTGTACTCACTGAATGGTGCAGGTTAAAAAATAAGGAACTATGGTTTTTATATATTTCAAAATTCCCATACATTTTAAATAACAATTGAGTCATAATGATATAAAAAAACACCAACATGCTGCTTTTTGCCACAAACATGTGGGTGGTTTCACAGTTGAGAGCTATAGTTTCCAAAACAGTGTTGGTCATATGTCAGTAATGTGCAACTTAAAAGTTCACCTGGTTATGATTCAACCTGCAGAATGTGTGTCCGCAAAACACTTTTCATGCAAGCTATTAGCAAGACATTTGCATAAATGTTGTTTAAATTTAAAGTAAACTTTGGAATATTTAGATTGATGTGAAAATGGTGTGGTACTCAGTAGGTATGTTTACATGGAGCATTGTATTCCCATTACAATCTGTTTAAAAGTCCAATCTGAATCAAAATGCTCCATGTAAACACCTCAATTGGAATAAAAATGCCCAAACTTCAAAATTTCAGTTGAGTGGGGTGGGATAAACCTTTTCTAATCCATTCGATATGACATGTAAACACTTGATCGTATTGAAAAGTTTTGCTCATATTCAATGACCTAGAAATGGTGTAATGATGCATGACACATGGAACGAGCCGTTGTTGTTGAATATAATAAATGACTGTCGTGTCACTTTATTTAGCATTTATGTAGCATTGAAGCAAAGACGATATTACACAGAGACTGTCCATGGGTATTACAATGAATGGGAGGAAGTGCAACACTCAGTAAGGTCTCTCTTGTGAAGGAAGTCCTGCCTTCCAGTAAAAAGAGCCAATTGTTAATCCTTTTAGGTTGTTTTTTGCCATCCTTTGCACAGCAATCTGGAAAATAGTTTTTTTTTTGTGTGCAATTTTAGCTTAAGAAATTTTATGAAACATCTGATGTCAGGTTTAATTGGTATACAATACGTTGTTTTATTTTAGAGATATCAGTCATCCCCCATTCAAGTAGATGACCGAATTCAAGTAGTATGACCGAAACTGCTCAGACTGAGGCATTGCGAATATGGCCATAGAGTTAACTGACTTGTTGTTAACTGGCTTTTCTTCGGACAAAACAAATAGTCCACACTAAGGCTTGAGCCATTGGTTGATCCTCTGTCAGGCTAGTCAAGAACTAACACTGTTTAAAGATTTTTAGAAGGAATCAGCTTCTACGTGTTTGAATGGGATAGGAGAAAGTGTTTTACGTGGCGTTCGCAGTTGTATTCCATGTTCTTGCATGTTCTGTTTTGTGGTCACAGTGTACATTTACGGTAATTAGAACCTAATGTACACTTGGATTGTTTCCCGCTCAGGGAGCATGCATTAGCAAATTAAAGTGCACACTTGATTCTTTATCTGTTCTCTTCCAGATGGTTTGTTTAATCAGTACATCAGCCAGCAGGATTATAAGCCACGCTGGAGTCAGATCATCCCCAAATGTAACAAAGGTACGACAGAACACACAAGTGGCGGCCTCTTGCTCTGAGTCTGAATACTGGACTCCAGGGAATCCTTGTATTAAATGACTTCAGGGCTGTATTGATATTCAGTGTGTGTCTTGTTCCTGACACACACCACTTTCAATTCACTTCTGTTCATCTCCTTTTTTTCTGATTAGGTGATGGTGATGATAACAGGCCGGGCATGAGAGGAGGTCATCAGATGGTCATTGATGTTCAGACAGGTACGTTTTGCGTCAGATGGCCGATTTGCAAAGTTTCTGATTGGGCGGTTATTGCGGCACTATTTAGCTTGTTCTGTCTTGGTTGTAGTGGAATGCATGGTAAGACTGCATTTAGCCCCGCTGTTGCGAGTTAAGGGCTGTTTTAAATGTGCGTGTGAATCTGTGAGCTGCTTGTTAGAGGAACAATCGATCCCCGCAGCCCTCATGTGGCCCTGTGCATTCAAACTGACCTCAAGTAACCTGCTGTACAGCTCAGCTGACTCTCAATAGCTCAAACAACTGTCTCTGCTTATCACCATGGCGACATCAGCCTTCCAACCTCAGCACACAGCTGCCTTCAATAATATGATGATTTATAATAGCTTTTAAAATACCATAATAGTTTTTACCCTTCGATTTCATATTGAATTTCTTATAAAGGTGTAAAACGCCTCACCCACTCACCATCGCTTTCTCTTTCTGTTTTTTGTATTTGCCTCTTTGTTTGGCAGAAACCGTGTATCTGTTTGGTGGCTGGGATGGAACGCAGGACTTGGCTGATTTCTGGGCGTACAGTGTGAAGGAGAACCAATGGGCCTGTATCTCCAGGGATACAGAGAAAGAGGTAAGAGAGAAAGTAAAAGAGGAATTTCTTTCGATTGTGACTCAGCTGATTGGCACAAAAATCTCCTAGATGTTTCCATCGTGCCATTGAGTTCCGCATACTTCACTGTGCTTTCTGTGCAAAGTTCACTGAGTGACGTTGTACTCCTTTATCTGTAGGTAATTTTTGACTCATAGTTGTTGTAGTTTGTGAATGAGGAAGAGAATGAAGTGATTGTAATGAAAAATGTGTAGATTGACACCACAGTGCTGATGGAAGTTACAATGGAGATCTCTTTGGCTGCTGAAATCTGCATAAAGTCTGGTACACTCTCCAGCATTAACTAAGAGATCGATCGGTGTATCAGGGCTCTACGCTTTTCTTTTTAGGAGCACTTGTGCTCCTAACTTAAAAAATTTAGGAGCACGTTCAAAATTTTAGGAGCACCTTCTAAACAATTATCCAAAATGTTATCAAAAAGTAGCCTTCCCATTACGAGGTGATATTTGACTCCTCTAACTTTATTAAAAGTATGTCATCTTTTGTCAAATTCTTAAAAAAATTATATTTTATAAGCTTTTTAAAAAATTTAATTAAAACGACAGAATAAGAACAAGTAGAATAAGAAATATAAGTTACAATCAAATTAAATCGGTATTAACAAAATTAATTTGTAGAGGTGGCACAGAAGAACACAAAAGTGGCTTGGTGTACTTTGACATTTAATGAGGCTCAGAAGTGGAATGAGTGCAATTAAATCCATAAATTCATGATATTAATGTTTTAAATTTACAATTTTGGATATAGAAATATTAAATGATTTAAATAACTGAAAAGATACTTTTAAATTTAAACAAACTGCCAGCAGGTGGCGGTAAGTCACTGATTTGTATCACTGAATCATTCATTCAATTGATTCATTCGAACGGCTGATTCATTCAGGAATGAATCAAGTGACTGTCTTTATGAATGGGTAATCACAGACTCACTAGATTCATTAAAAAAAAAAAAAACCTTCATTCATAAACGAGACACCGCTGTGTTTGAATGGAGATGCGCAGCGGCTGAGCTGTGACTTTGTTTTAAACTATTTTCGACGACAAAATAGAGCAAAATCAGACAATTGTGTTATAGTCAGACAATGCAAGTCACTTAATATTAACTTCTTGTTTATTGAAATGTATTGTTTTAAATCAGTATCACATTTACAAACTCCTTTAAAAATCATCAAAAGCTGGCACTCATCTTAGTTCATCTCGACCTCACATCTATAATCAGCAAAGCTCTCTACACTGCGCAATGAATCTCTCACTTTGCTTATGAAAGGATTCGTGAGATACGTCTGTGAGACATTACTCAACGCTGCAAAAACACGTAGAAACATTTGAAGCTCCCCTCAGCGCAATCACAAGTATTATGATGATCGGGTCAGTTGCACTGGTGCTCCTAAACATTTTTTTATAGTCGCACGCAGTAGTTTTCAGTCGCAAATGCCCACAAGGTATCGATATTTATCGGCGGTACACCTTCTTCGATAACGATAGAAAATGTTTTCGATATAGCACACGATATAGGCACGTGCTATGAGTGACGCAGACAGCACACAAACACAAACACATGCTGAATTGAGTGCTGTGCCTGCCTGTGATGAGGAGATTGGGAATTTAAAAAAATTAATATTAGTCGAATTTAAAATAAACATTTGCATTTGAATGCAAAAATAGTACAATCAAATGTTAGGTGTGCATCAGGGAGCGTCATTAGTGGCGTGCGAGATGCGGTGGTGATGATGTAAGTGACGTTGTTGCATCTTAATGTTTTATAAGTCTAACCCACAAGACGCGCAGTTGCTGCGTTATTCATTCAAAATATTAGAGAAATATAGTAGCTCAATGCGGAGAAGATCTTGATTAGGTTAAAACCGAAACCAAGCCATTCACACATTTTTTAGACAAATATGACTGCTGCTCTCACGTCTCACACAAGAGATGTATAGAAAGCCATGCAAAGTTAAAACAGTTCAAACTTTTAAAAAACACGTCACGAATTTGTGGAGGTTTATTCCTTTTCACTGCGTCTCATGTTTTTAAATGCAATCTGCGTGATGGGCTATTCGGCTCTTTGGATTTATTTTTTCTATTGCTCTTTGTTTTAAAAAAAGGTTATAAAAATGTCGCGCCGCAACAGCTCTACACTGGACGCGGCAAATGACCGTTGCAAATCATTTTAACTTTGTGTCAGTAGTACGTCATAAATGGAACAAGGCATCAGTTTAATGTGGTGTTTTGTCATGTTGCGCCGCATCTAGTGTAGACAGTGTCACTGATTATAATGGTTTCTACTGTATTTTGCCGCTCGCGTCCGGTGTAGACAGTGTTTAATGTCGTTGGTGAGGAGGAAAGCCTCTGTGTGTCCTATGCAGGGGTGGGAAGTAACAAATTCCAAATACTCACGTTACAGTAATTAAGTAGTTTTTATCAGTAATTGTACTTTTTTGAGTAGTTTAAAAATTGTGTACTTTTACTTTTACTTGAGTACATTTTAAGTGATGTATCGGTACTTTTACTCCGCTATTTTCCTCCGTTTGTGGTCGTTACATGCTTATTTAAATGTTATTTAAATCCATCAACGTGATTGGATAGAGAGATAGTAGCCTAATAGGTCTCGTGACTTCCGTCAAATCAAATTGTGCATAGAAAACTTTAACCGCCAACTGTTTATCATGGCTGCTGGAAGTGCATTCTTCAAGCATCAATTCAGTCGCATCTTCCTCTAACTTAATAGGTTAAGGTAAATTTCGGATTTCTGCTTACTAAATTGTATATATGATATATGTATATATATATATACTGATTTGTATATATGCTTGCCTATCTACACGTCCTGAAATTTGGTGTGAGGTTGCGGGTATTGCATACAGTGTTAACTCCTGCAAGTGCCACGTTCGGTAAATTCCCACTCATTTATGAGACGCGCGATCTGCGCTGCCTTGTCTCTCTCTCGCGTGTGTTCTGCAGCAGTCGCTTGGATAAGTCATTGTTGTTGCTTGTTGAACTTGTTGACTTTTGATGAGTTTGAGCGCATGATGCGCACTGTGAAAAAGTGTGTTGGAAACACAAATTGAGGACCAATCTGCACCTTATTGATGACCCGTGGCGTTAATATACTGCATCTGTGCCAGCGCGTGATGTAATAAAACTGCAGATGGTTAATAAACGTTTTTTAAAAAAAATCAGTTTTATACAATCCGCCTTCATTTAGCATGCCGCCGCGGCTCAGCAAAGAGACATGCGTGTGTGTGTGTGTGTATGTGTCTTCCTTTAAAAAAGTTTCCCCAGAAATACCTTGCTATTTAATGCATTTTTCCTTACAAATTGTACAATTGTATTATCAGCATAACAATTCGAGTAAACGTGTAAAAGGAATGGCATGATGCCATCCTTCTAGAACAATGTGCATTTATGTTAAAATTGTAACATAAATGATCAAGTTTAGTTATTCTTATTTATTGCAAAACGCTAAAACTGGCACCGTTTTGGAGAGAAATGGGCTCTCATTTTAACCCATATCATGGTGTGTGATGCTGAACTATGAGTTTCTAATGGTGTTTGTATTTGCACTGTTCTAAACATTAATATTGTATGTGCAACAACAGCATGCTGTCTCAGTGGCCTTACACATGATTTTTTTCCTTCAAACTTTGATTTAAATGGGGATGATTGTACTGAGAATAACTTTCATCTTTTCTTCAACTGAATACTGTTTCCGTGCTGTTTTGATGTATTAGAGTTGGCAGTCAAAATTAAAACTGCTGGATGATAGATATTCTTCATTCTTTATGACAAACAAGATAATGTGAATTACAGAATGTACAACGTTTTTAAAATGTATCAATTGCGGTGTACAGCGTTTATTATGAGGGGGTAGAATCCACAGCTCAGTACTCACTACTCAATTGATTAGATTAGATTTTTTTTATAGGTTTAAAGGGGGGCGTGAGAACCAAAAAGTTTGAGAACCACTGGTCTAAATTTAACCGACTGTGTTAGTGCAGTCCACCTGTTTACATATGTTTATTACAGTGACTTTGAATTACCTAAGGTAATGTGGTAAAGCAACAGATTTGTTTTTATATTTCTGCAATCTACTTTAGTTTGTGTGATTTGTTACTGACTTTCATATTAATGTTTACACCAGGCTTATTTGTCAGTGCCCGTATTCACAAAACATCTTAAGGCTAAAAGTAGCTCATAACTCGCCAATTTAGGAGAAAATCTTAAAAATAATGGGTGTGTCAGTCCTAAATTTATTTAGGTATTTCACAAAGCATTTTAGCACAAAAACTAGCTCCTAAATCTGTGAAAGGTTAGTGAATAGGACTCCTAAGTCACTAAGACCAAGCCACAAACTATCCTAAAATGGCTGTTGCCGGCAATCTGCCTCGGAATATAAACATTTTAGAAACATTTGATAATTATGAGCTTTTAAAAATGTATATCGCCTTAATCGCGGGGGTATTATGACTGTTGTAGAACTTGTCTGGGACAATTTTCCTTTGATTAGCCTATATCCTTGTTTTCCTTAACCAGTTGGGCAAAAAGTAACAGCTCTTCTTGCGTCCAGTTTGGTTTTGTTTTACGTTTGCATGTCTTACTATCAGCCATGATCATTCCTCTCTGTTAATTAAAAGGCTGTTTATAGCCTTTTAGCCTGACTCTTAGCCTGCATTTCAAAATATTTATTTGAATGTGGCAATTAACATTTTTATTTTTTAACCTTTATTTGAATATGGCAACACAAAATCGTGCTCTACAATATTTCTATGAATACATCTCTGACAGAGACTATCATCCAATCACTGTGTGCATACTTAGTAAGCATGCTGACATCATCCATAGCAATGAGGTCAACCCCACCCTTACTCTTATCTTAAGACTTCTCTCTATTCCTTAGTAAAAGTTTGTCTCAGCAGCTTTGTGAATTGGTTTTAAGAGAAAAATCTTAGCTAAAAACTTTTACTGCTATTTAGGAGAACTCTTAGTGGTAAGATAAAATGTTTTGTGAATACAGGCCCTGGCCTACAGAAAAGAACATTTATGTTTAATCTATCTAATAGTGTGTTGGTCCTACTATACAATGATTTCTAGCTTGTCTTTGTTGAATAATACAGAACATAAAGAGCTTTAAAAAATAATTGCATATTAAATTGCAATCGCAATATTATGGTGGCCGAGAAGTGCAAAGCAAATCACAATTCTGAAAACAAAATAACAAATTACAAACGCAAATGCAAGTCTAAAAAACAAAATAACAATTCAGAAAGCACAACAACAATTCAGAAAACATTATAACAAGTCAGAAAACACAATGACAAATTCTAAAACAAAATAGCAAGTTAGAAAACACAACAACAAATCCGAAAACAAATGAACAAGTCGGAAAACACAACGACAAATCAGACAAACCGGAAGAGGTAGGTATAGTTTGAGACAGCGCCATTGGTTTGGGATTACTCACCGCTGACTGGACGAGACATCTGTCAATCAACGTATACAGGAAGAACCAGCCGAAGAACAGCAGAGTTGTGGTAGAAAGTTCGGAGATGGTATTAAAGTAGCTCAGTTTAAATGTATTGTATGAATTGCCCTTACTATGGAATAAAAAATACGGGGTGTCTATTTACATTTAGTTAAAAGTGGCTGTAAATCATCAGTTCCAGTGGCGCAGATGGATAAGTGCGTGTCTTTGGCTTTTTGACGCGATTGACCCGGGTTCGATCCCGTCTTTTGCCGAGCTTTTTTTTTCCTTTTTTTGTTTTTTAGACTTGCATTTGTGTTTGTAATTTGTTATTTTGTTTTCAGAATTGTGATTTGCTTTGCACTTCTCGGCCACCGTACAATATTGTTGAATATTGATTATTTTCCAAAATCGCTAAGCCCTAATGCAGACTACAAAGAATTTGTCCATCCCAAAAAAAAAAAAAAAAATGTTTCCAGTATTTTAATTTTTTTCACTAGTGTAACTGACAACAATGTGTAATGTACTTAACTAGGTTACGTGCCCATAGATTTTATAACTTAAGTCTCGCAAATTTTGGATATTCCAGTGACTAGTTTTTCCTCAGAGCACACATTCGAGTCCTGGTACCTTCTAAAAACATTATTCTCTGAGAGACTAATTAAAGGGATAGTAAGTTAACCCAAAAATGAAAATTCTGTCATTAATTACTCACCCTCATGTCATTCATCTTCGGAACACAAATTAAGATGTTTTTGATGAAATTTTAATTATGTCTTTACCTTTCTGGGCCTTGAATGTGGTAGTTGCATTTCTGTCGATGAAGAGTCTGATAGCGCTCGGATTTCATCAAAAATATCTTCATTTCTGTTCTGAAGATGAACAAAGGTCTTACGGGTTTGGAACGACATGAGGGTGAGTAATTAATGACAGAATTTTCATTTTTGGGTGAACTATCCCTTTAAAAGCTAAAAATGTTTTTGTAGAACTTGAGGAAAAATGCAATTTTGAAAAAACTAAATTGTTGTGTGCTATATGTATCAGTTGATCTATAGGTGATCTGACTTGGAGGCGAAAACTATAAAGGTTGTGATATATTTCTTTTAGAACGGTCCCAGTGCTCGGTCGTGTCACAAAATGTGCATCGACTCTCAGCGGAGGCAAATCTACACTCTGGGCCGTTATCTGGACTCCTCTGTCAGAAACAGCAAGTCACTGAAGAGTGACTTCTACTGCTATGACATTGACGCCAACACGTGGACTCTCCTAAGCGAAGACACGTCTGCTGATGGAGGACCCAAACTCGTGTTCGACCACCAGGTACGCATTTTGTATGGATATATGCCCACACACCACCAGGAGTCTCCCTTGTACAGGTTTATGATGAACAGTTCAGGATCTCTCAGGTATTTTGACAAACCGTCTGCCTCTCTCTCTCTCTCTCTCTCTCAGATGTGCATGGACTCTGAGAAACACATGATTTACACTTTTGGTGGTCGGATTCTGACGTGTAACGGCAGCGTGGATGACAGCCGGACGTCAGAACCTCAGTTCAGCGGGCTTTACGCATATCAATGTCAAGCTGGCAGCTGGAGTCTGCTCAGAGAAGACTCATGTAACGCCGGGCCGGAGGACATCCAGTCCCGCATCGGACACTGCATGCTCTTTCACACGGTCCGTCTCCTTAGTATTGACCCATAAAGAGCTCTGAGCAGCAACTCAGATTTGTTGCACACTGACCTTATATTTTTGATAGATGCATTTGTGGCTTTTCTGGTATGAATTAGGACTATATATATATATATAATATATATTATATATATATACCTGAATGTCATTTCCCAATATAAATAAGAAAGTTGATTACAAAAATGGTTTTAAGACAGATGATTGGTGAGTTTTTGAGTTTACTGGTATAAATTTATTGGTGTTAAGTGGAATTTATGGGTGGTTTTGACAACAAATTTGATTTGACAATTTTTATTTTCTCTCCCACAGAGAAATCGCTGCCTGTATGTTTTTGGAGGTCAGAGGTCCAAAACGTACTTGAATGATTTCTTCAGTTACGATGTTGATGGTGACCACGTGGAGATCATCTCAGATGGCACCAAGAAGGACTCAGGCATGGGTATGATGTCATTAGCCTGATTTTTTTGTCTTTTTTGATGTCATTTCAAGATTAATTTTTTTGTCATACTGTAACAATAGCTATGTTTCCATCACCCTGCTGTTATGCGCATTTTGAAGTATCGCATTTGAAACGAATAATGGAAATGCCATATTTCGAAGAAAAACCCATTGAGGTGGTTTTTGACTTTTGCGGAAAAAGAGTTAATGGGAGATTGAAATGCATTTTGCGAATGCATCAAAAAAAGTAATGTGACTTTGTGCTGTGGGATGGCAAAACCTGACTAACCAGCAAACCGATCTTCTTGCACAGCATCTGAAATGTAATGGTCATTCTTAAATGCACATGCAAAAGTCTGTCATCAAAGTGTTTCTGTATAACTGCATCCGAACTGTCTTCCCACGACACGACTGCCTTCCCAAACAGCAGGCATCCGCTTCCGAAGGCAATGACCGCGCATATTGTTTCGTCTGCTCGCTTTGAGGCACAAACAATGTATTATATAAGAAAATTTTATATTCAGTAGCTTCTCCTACTTTTCTTAGTGATATTTAGTTCCAGTTTATCAGGAAGGGACGATTTTGTTCTCTTTGGCTCATTGGATGGAAACGGTGCTTATTCACAAATGTTTTATGCGATATTCCAATTTTGTGCTTAAATTAAATTCGCAAACTTTGGATGGAAACCCAGCTAATGGGTCTTACAAAGTCGTGCCCTGAGAAGACACTCGTTAAAAGGAGAGCAGAGGAATCTTAAGCATGAAGGTGACATCACGTTCAGAATTAGAGTTGAATCAGGTGGGGATTATGTCACAGCTGCTGCGGCCAGTTACGTGCAGCTGAGGCGAACATGTGATCTGTTGCAGTCTTACTGTTCAACAGCTAAATCAACTTGACATCATCTTTCTCCGTGATACTGATATACACAGATCTGCTGGTCTGGATGATAGTGATGAATGTTTCTAGTGAGAATAGTCCTGATGAGGGGTAAATATTACAGCACATTCCTGAGCAGGGATACAAGGTTTTTGAGGTTACAATATGCTGCTGTACAAAGAACACGCATTCTGATTCATCAAGATACTCTCCTCTGAAGACTCGGCATGAAATATGCATTTTAATATTTAAAGTCTTCTCTGTTAGATTTGCAGCCTTAGATGACTCTGGTTATGTAAAACTGTATTTTTTTTTCTTGAGAACATGCTAGTCTCACAGGCATTATGTTAAGGGTGTTCAAGGGTATTGCTAGGTGCTTACTTCCTAACCAAAGTCTCAATGATATTCTGGTCCCTGCATAGGGCACAGATTCCTCCCTTATTGAGCATGAGGGCTTTTCAAGAAACGCAGGAGTGTTGTTATTATTAACTGAAATTAAAACTATTAAAATCATTTTCGGAATAAAGCTGAAATAAAATATTAATATTAGATGAAAAACCTAAATTAAGATTAGAAATGTTGGCAGCTACCTAAAATATGTTATGTTGGGGGTATTAAAATTATTATAAATGTATTAAAAACTGAAATAAAAAGAATAAATAAATAAATACATGGACATGATAAAACATGAACAAAAATTTACAAAGAGCACTATCAAAAGTATAAAAATAAAAGTTCATTCTAAATACTATTAAATGCTATAATAGTATATCAATAATACTAAAATAACCCTGAAACACCTGCGTCTTCGCAGCGTCTGCCCTCTCTCGGCACAAATCAGCATTAAACACTATCAATTTGAAGTTCTCAGAACTTCGATTGGCTTCTGAAGAACTGAGCGTGACTTGTGGTGATTTGCTCACCTAACACACACTCGTTTGATTACTCATGTTAGCCACACATGCATATAAATGAAACTCACATGCACAATCAAGACTTAAAACAAAGCAGACTTTGTAAAATGTCTGTGATCAGCTTGGAGAAGAATTTGGTGAGCAGACAGGTCATAATGTTTGCACACCCACATAATGTCCCCCAAATTTTTCTTCGCTTTCTCTATAATCAGTAACGATTGCATGATATTGTGTCAAGCTTGAAGGAACATACCAAATCGAGCAGCCAGTTCACAGAGTGGAGAGGTACTGAAGGTGAACGTGTCTAAGAGCTCTGTGAAGCCTGAGAGAGACTGTGCAGACACACTTCCTGTTCCCATAAACAGATTGTGTAAAATCTCAATGGGCGACTTGACACAATGAGAGAGTATAAAAAGACCTCTGTGTTCTCTCTGTTATCGCGTTAGAGAGAGATGTGTGTGTGCGACGAGGACAGGGGGTGAGAACAAGAGCTAGAAGGCAGCGGTGTCTTTTTTGATGTCATTTCAAGATTAATTTTTTTGTCATACTGTAACAATAGCTATGTTTCCATCACCCTGCTGTTATGCGCATTTTGAAGTATCGCATTTGAAACGAATAATGGAAATGCCATATTTCGAAGAAAAACCCATTGAGGTGGTTTTTGACTTTTGCGAAAAAGAGTTAATGGGAGATTGAAATGCATTTTGCGAATGCATCAAAAAAAGTAATGTGACTTTGTGCTGTGGGATGGCAAAACCTGACTAACCAGCAAACCGATCTTCTTGCACAGCATCTGAAATGTAATGGTCATTCTTAAATGCACATGCAAAAGTCTGTCATCAAAGTGTTTCTGTATAACTGCATCCGAACTGTCTTCCCACGACACGACTGCCTTCCCAAACAGCAGGCATCCGCTTCCGAAGGCAATGACCGCGCATATTGTTTCGTCTGCTCGCTTTGAGGCACAAACAATGTATTATATAAGAAAATTTTATATTCAGTAGCTTCTCCTACTTTTCTTAGTGATATTTAGTTCCAGTTTATCAGGAAGGGACGATTTTGTTCTCTTTGGCTCATTGGATGGAAACGGTGCTTATTCACAAATGTTTTATGCGATATTCCAATTTTGTGCTTAAATTAAATTCGCAAACTTTGGATGGAAACCCAGCTAATGGGTCTTACAAAGTCGTGCCCTGAGAAGACACTCGTTAAAAGGAGAGCAGAGGAATCTTAAGCATGAAGGTGACATCACGTTCAGAATTAGAGTTGAATCAGGTGGGGATTATGTCACAGCTGCTGCGGCCAGTTACGTGCAGCTGAGGCGAACATGTGATCTGTTGCAGTCTTACTGTTCAACAGCTAAATCAACTTGACATCATCTTTCTCCGTGATACTGATATACACAGATCTGCTGGTCTGGATGATAGTGATGAATGTTTCTAGTGAGAATAGTCCTGATGAGGGGTAAATATTACAGCACATTCCTGAGCAGGGATACAAGGTTTTTGAGGTTACAATATGCTGCTGTACAAAGAACACGCATTCTGATTCATCAAGATACTCTCCTCTGAAGACTCGGCATGAAATATGCATTTTAATATTTAAAGTCTTCTCTGTTAGATTTGCAGCCTTAGATGACTCTGGTTATGTAAAACTGTATTTTTTTTTCTTGAGAACATGCTAGTCTCACAGGCATTATGTTAAGGGTGTTCAAGGGTATTGCTAGGTGCTTACTTCCTAACCAAAGTCTCAATGATATTCTGGTCCCTGCATAGGGCACAGATTCCTCCCTTATTGAGCATGAGGGCTTTTCAAGAAACGCAGGAGTGTTGTTATTATTAACTGAAATTAAAACTATTAAAATAATTTTCGGAATAAAGCTGAAATAAAATATTAATATTAGATGAAAAACCTAAATTAAGATTAGAAATGTTGGCAGCTACCTAAAATATGTTATGTTGGGGGTATTAAAATTATTATAAATGTATTAAAAACTGAAATAAAAAGAATAAATAAATAAATACATGGACATGATAAAACATGAACAAAAATTTACAAAGAGCACTATCAAAAATATAAAAATAAAAGTTCATTCTAAATACTATTAAATGCTATAATAGTATATCAATAATACTAAAATAACCCTGAAACACCTGCGTCTTCGCAGCGTCTGCCCTCTCTCGGCACAAATCAGCATTAAACACTATCAATTTGAAGTTCTCAGAACTTCGATTGGCTTCTGAAGAACTGAGCGTGACTTGTGGTGATTTGCTCACCTAACACACACTCGTTTGATTACTCATGTTAGCCACACATGCATATAAATGAAACTCACATGCACAATCAAGACTTAAAACAAAGCAGACTTTGTAAAATGTCTGTGATCAGCTTGGAGAAGAATTTGGTGAGCAGACAGGTCATAATGTTTGCACACCCACATAATGTCCCCCAAATTTTTCTTCGCTTTCTCTATAATCAGTAACGATTGCATGATATTGTGTCAAGCTTGAAGGAACATACCAAATCGAGCAGCCAGTTCACAGAGTGGAGAGGTACTGAAGGTGAACGTGTCTAAGAGCTCTGTGAAGCCTGAGAGAGACTGTGCAGACACACTTCCTGTTCCCATAAACAGATTGTGTAAAATCTCAATGGGCGACTTGACACAATGAGAGAGTATAAAAAGACCTCTGTGTTCTCTCTGTTATCGCGTTAGAGAGAGATGTGTGTGTGCGACGAGGACAGGGGGTGAGAACAAGAGCTAGAAGGCAGCGGAGAGAGACAAAAATAAGACTGAACAAAACACAATTTACCAGGAAGGAAACAGTGAGCCCAAACAGTATGTTCATAACCAGACCTTAAAGGAATAGTTTACCCCCCAAAAATCATTTATCATGTAGTTCCAAACCAGGGTGATGTTTTTATGCTCAAAAAACAATACAAAATGTGTGTAAATAAAATGGAATTACAGGCCAGATTCAAATGACCTAAAGCCGTCCTGGGACTTTATCCTGTTTATTTCACAACTACATGCTAAATAAACTAATTCTAAAAAAAAAAATTAATGAGGAGAATGATATTTATTTGGGTCGAAACTCTAGGAAAATTGAAGAGAATAGATACCATGGAGTGATTTATGATTTAATAATTATTAAATATAATTTTATTATTATTATTATTTCCTTAGTTTTGTATTAATATAATATTAAATATTGTAAGCATGAATCTACAGCGTTGCTTAAATCTTAAAATTATATTTATTTAAAAATAAATATTTATAAATATAAAAATAAATTTATAAATATTACATATTTTTTGTATTTTTATTTAATAGCAATTCAGTTAAATGAAGGTAATAAAAGAATAATGCTAAAATCAACAATAAATACAAAAATGTAAATTCACTTGCTAATGCAATATTTGTCAATTTAAAATACATATTTTTAAATAGTTTGTTATTAATCAAACATTTTAGAACATTATTAAACAATGTATAAAAATATTTAATATTATATCTATGGTCATATTAATGTATTAAAGAAATAATGCAAAACTTCATGGCTGATTTAAATATTAAAAAATAATGCAAATTTTGGTAATTCACTCACCATTTCCGGGTGGGGCAAAAAAATTTTTTTTACCTTTGGTACAGCATTTGCCGAGTCTGGCTGAAACCATAGAAAAAATATTCAATTCAATTCAAGTTTATTTGTATAGCGCTTTTCACGATACAAATCCTTGCAAAGCAACTTTACAGCAAATTAAGATTCTACAATCTTTAGTGGTAGCTGATCAGTGGTGACTGTCAGTTAATGTACATATGGCAGAAATGTACGGAAAAATCAATTAAAGACGTAATCAAACAGACGATGAACACTATTAACAGCAATTATTATATGATGCAATCAAACTTTTAGCAAAATGTGGTAGTTCTGTAAGTTGTTTTAGGGTTGGCATCATCTGAGGGGTTGGCATCATCTCTTCTCGGGTGTTCTGGATCCAGACTGAAGCTTGAGTAAAAAAACTTCCAAGTGATTCTGTGTACTGTCTTTTGGTCCAATAAGTAATATCTCTGTCTTATCTGAATTTAATAGGAGAGTGATATATATGAAATGGAGGTGATTTGCATGTTATTTCCAATGATTACACCAAGCTGCTACATCATAATGCTTTACACAGTTTATGCCTTCTCTTAACGATCTAAGCTTAAGCCTGTGTTTGTGTTGCAGTACCAATGACAGGATTCACTCAGCGTGCCACCATCGACCCAGAGCTCAATGAGATCCACGTTCTATCAGGACTCAGCAAAGACAAAGACAAACGCGAGGAGAATGTACGCAACTCCTTCTGGATCTACGACATTGCACGCAACAACTGGTGCGTGAGTTCTTGGACACACTATTCATCTGTACAGCACTGCACATTGAATGCTAATGAGTATGCTTGACCTGTGTTTATATGCTGTGGCCCAGAGGACTGCCTGCATCGGTAATCCACAGAGCGCCTTCAGGCACTTGCCATACACTGCTGGAAAAGAAGGAAATCTTCCGTTATGATGAAAAAATATGCTCTTTCCTTCCTGGACTGTATGTTCTCTTTTCAGTGCATTGAACATACATTGCAGAGCCAACGATGAGCGTAAATGCATCATACAAAACCCCCTTATATAAATTGTTCTCAGCTTGCACACGCATTCACATATATTGAATAAAGCCAGAGCGAAAGTTGTATTGACCTTCAGAAAGGGAGTTGGTGACCATCAAACAGGAACAGAATGTTCTCTGCTTGCATGTGCGCAGGAGCTAACCCATTAAGGGCCTTATAGGCAAGTAATAATATTTTGTAACTGATACGGAACTTAATATGTAGCCAGTGCAGAGACTGTAAAATTGGGGTAATATGATCATATTTTCTTGACCTGGTAAGGACTCTAGCTGCTGCATTTTGGACTACCTGTAGCTTGTTTATTGAAGATGCAGGACAACCACCAAGCAGTGCATTACAATAGTCCCGTCTAGAGGTTATGAATGCATGAACTAGCTTTTCTGCATCAGAAACAGGTAACATGTTTCGTAACTTGGCAATGCTTCTTAGTTGCTATCTAATATAACACCCAGATTTTTGACTGTAGAGGAAGTAACAGTACATCCGTCTAGTTGCAAATTGTACTCCAAGTGATTCTGTGTACTGTCTTTTGGTCCAATAAGTAATATCTCTGTCTTATCTGAATTTAATAGGAGAGTGATATATATGAAATGGAGGTGATTTGCATGTTATTTCCAATGATTACACCAAGCTGCTACATCATAATGCTTTACACAGTTTATGCCTTCTCTTAACGATCTAAGCTTAAGCCTGTGTTTGTGTTGCAGTACCAATGACAGGATTCACTCAGCGTGCCACCATCGACCCAGAGCTCAATGAGATCCACGTTCTATCAGGACTCAGCAAAGACAAAGACAAACGCGAGGAGAATGTACGCAACTCCTTCTGGATCTACGACATTGCACGCAACAACTGGTGCGTGAGTTCTTGGACACACTATTCATCTGTACAGCACTGCACATTGAATGCTAATGAGTATGCTTGACCTGTGTTTATATGCTGTGGCCCAGAGGACTGCCTGCATCGGTAATCCACAGAGCGCCTTCAGGCACTTGCCATACACTGCTGGAAAAGAAGGAAATCTTCCGTTATGATGAAAAAATATGCTCTTTCCTTCCTGGACTGTATGTTCTCTTTTCAGTGCATTGAACATACATTGCAGAGCCAACGATGAGCGTAAATGCATCATACAAAACCCCCTTATATAAATTGTTCTCAGCTTGCACACGCATTCACATATATTGAATAAAGCCAGAGCGAAAGTTGTATTGACCTTCAGAAAGGGAGTTGGTGACCATCAAACAGGAACAGAATGTTCTCTGCTTGCATGTGGTCTGTCTGTGTGTGTGTGTGTGTGTGTGTGTGTGTGTGTGTGTGTGTGTATTAAATGTGCTTTGCACTTAAACTGGGGGAGAAAACCCTTTGTTCTGTACGCTAATTGAAGCAGTTGGCTTATAGCTTCTGAAAAATCAGTCTTTCAGTGTTTCCTTTGGATCTGGTGTACTGGTTTCTGTCATTTTGTTTATTTGACTTGATTTGGGTGTGTGTGTGTGTGTGTACACTTTTCTAGGACAGTATGCACAGTTTAGTATGAAAGACTAAGTCTGTGTGTTTGTCTGCAGGTCATGTGTTTATAAGAATGACCAGGCGGTGAAAGAAAACCCCACTAAGGCCCTACAGGAAGAGGAACCTTGTCCTCGTTTTGCTCATCAGCTTGTCTATGACGAGTTGCACAAGGTAATGTAGATCATTTCACTTCCACACCCATTGTCAATATGAATTGAATGTTTATGAACAGTGTGGTGGTGTGCTTTAGGATTGGCTGATTAGAAATCTGACCCGATAACCCAAAGTTTGTAGGAGTCAACCCACACTTACATCAAGGAAGTCAACATGAAATTAAAATGGGACCCTATTTATTTCTTAAAGGGGTCATATGATGCTTTTTTTAAAGATCATTATTTTGTGTATTTGGTGTAACAGAATATGTTGACATGCTTTAATGTTCAAAAAACACATTATTTTTCAAATACTGTACATTATTGTAGGTCCTATAT
>NW_015505919.1:487003-489170 GCF_001515645.1 Sinocyclocheilus grahami | reverse complement strand
TTTTGCGACCTTAGGCAGCGTGATGGATTGTAGCATGATAGAAGACTAGTTAGGTACGCAGGAGCTAACCCATTAAGGGCCTTATAGGCAAGTAATAATATTTTGTAACTGATACGGAACTTAATATGTAGCCAGTGCAGAGACTGTAAAATTGGGGTAATATGATCATATTTTCTTGACCTGGTAAGGACTCTAGCTGCTGCATTTTGGACTACCTGTAGCTTGTTTATTGAAGATGCAGGACAACCACCAAGCAGTGCATTACAATAGTCCCGTCTAGAGGTTATGAATGCATGAACTAGCTTTTCTGCATCAGAAACAGGTAACATGTTTCGTAACTTGGCAATGCTTCTTAGTTGCTATCTAATATAACACCCAGATTTTTGACTGTAGAGGAAGTAACAGTACATCCGTCTAGTTGCAAATTGTACTCCAAGTGATTCTGTGTACTGTCTTTTGGTCCAATAAGTAATATCTCTGTCTTATCTGAATTTAATAGGAGAGTGATATATATGAAATGGAGGTGATTTGCATGTTATTTCCAATGATTACACCAAGCTGCTACATCATAATGCTTTACACAGTTTATGCCTTCTCTTAACGATCTAAGCTTAAGCCTGTGTTTGTGTTGCAGTACCAATGACAGGATTCACTCAGCGTGCCACCATCGACCCAGAGCTCAATGAGATCCACGTTCTATCAGGACTCAGCAAAGACAAAGACAAACGCGAGGAGAATGTACGCAACTCCTTCTGGATCTACGACATTGCACGCAACAACTGGTGCGTGAGTTCTTGGACACACTATTCATCTGTACAGCACTGCACATTGAATGCTAATGAGTATGCTTGACCTGTGTTTATATGCTGTGGCCCAGAGGACTGCCTGCATCGGTAATCCACAGAGCGCCTTCAGGCACTTGCCATACACTGCTGGAAAAGAAGGAAATCTTCCGTTATGATGAAAAAATATGCTCTTTCCTTCCTGGACTGTATGTTCTCTTTTCAGTGCATTGAACATACATTGCAGAGCCAACGATGAGCGTAAATGCATCATACAAAACCCCCTTATATAAATTGTTCTCAGCTTGCACACGCATTCACATATATTGAATAAAGCCAGAGCGAAAGTTGTATTGACCTTCAGAAAGGGAGTTGGTGACCATCAAACAGGAACAGAATGTTCTCTGCTTGCATGTGGTCTGTCTGTGTGTGTGTGTGTGTGTGTGTGTGTGTGTGTGTGTGTGTGTATTAAATGTGCTTTGCACTTAAACTGGGGGAGAAAACCCTTTGTTCTGTACGCTAATTGAAGCAGTTGGCTTATAGCTTCTGAAAAATCAGTCTTTCAGTGTTTCCTTTGGATCTGGTGTACTGGTTTCTGTCATTTTGTTTATTTGACTTGATTTGGGTGGGTGTGTGTGTGTGTACACTTTTCTAGGACAGTATGCACAGTTTAGTATGAAAGACTAAGTCTGTGTGTTTGTCTGCAGGTCATGTGTTTATAAGAATGACCAGGCGGTGAAAGAAAACCCCACTAAGGCCCTACAGGAAGAGGAACCTTGTCCTCGTTTTGCTCATCAGCTTGTCTATGACGAGTTGCACAAGGTAATGTAGATCATTTCACTTCCACACCCATTGTCAATATGAATTGAATGTTTATGAACAGTGTGGTGGTGTGCTTTAGGATTGGCTGATTAGAAATCTGACCCGATAACCCAAAGTTTGTAGGAGTCAACCCACACTTACATCAAGGAAGTCAACATGAAATTAAAATATTTATTTCTTTATTTCTTAAAGGGGTCATATGATGCTTTTTTTAAAGATCATTATTTTGTGTATTTGGTGTAACAGAATATGCTTTAATGCTTTAATGTTCAAAAAACACATTATTTTTCAAATACTGTACATTATTGTAGGTCCTATATGCCCCGCCTCTCTCAAACGCTTCTTTTCTACAAAGTCCCTCCTTCCGACAAGCGCAGTCTGCTCTGATTGGCCAGCTGACCCAGTGCATTGTGATTGGCCGAACACCGCAAGCACTCGTCGGAAATGTAACGCCCCTTACCATAATCGCGAGCTTCATCTTTCAAAATAAATGTAAAGACAGAGCCCGAAAGGGGAACAGAGTCGCGTGACAGACACAGTGATGAAGCTGGTATGTGTTTGCA
>NW_015505919.1:472043-486985 GCF_001515645.1 Sinocyclocheilus grahami | reverse complement strand
CTCTCTCTCTCTCTCTCTCTCTCTCTCTCTCTCTCTCTCTCTCTCTCACTTACTCACTTACTTAAACTAATAACAAAACCGTAAGCTGATTCAGAAGCATCAGATTGTCATAGCAAAGTCAGAATTACCTCCTCTCCTAGGTTCACGAAACGGTCGTCCATAAAATGCATTGCTGTTCTGTTGTAAGTGATCTTAAAGATTCCTAAATGCATCTACGAAGGCCAAATAAAGTGCTTTTTCTTTCGCCTAGAAACACACTGCGTCTCCTTGACATGGCTGCTTCAACACTAACTGCAGTTACTGAAACCACGCCTTCTTTCTTTGCGTGCACATTTGGGCGGCATTATGCAAATATTTCCACATAGTGAATTAGAAGATATTTGGGGGTGTGTTAGAATGAGCCGTTTTAGGGGGGCGTGGCAGTGTCTTAACTTTGATAAAGAATATCTCTTTGGTTTTGAGACTTTAGTCTTTGCAACTTCAGGGATCTTATCTATGCACAATCAGCTTGTAACACTCCAAAGAGAAAGGAAAACTTGAAATCGCATCTCATGACCCCTTTAATACTGGTCTAATTTTTTTTAATCTTTTTGTTTTTTGTTTTGTTAAATATCCTTTAACTTTGGGTGTGTTAGAATGAGCCGTTTTAGGGGGGCGTGGCAGTGTCTTAACTTTGATAAAGAATATCTCTTTGGTTTTGAGACTTTAGTCTTTGCAACTTCAGGGATCTTATCTATGCACAATCAGCTTGTAACACTCCAAAGAGAAAGGAAAACTTGAAATCGCATCATATGACCCCTTTAATACTGGTCTAATTTTTTTTAATCTTTTTGTTTTGTTAAATATCCTTTAACTTATATATATAATTTTTATTACATTATATATTATATTATTCATTTTAACTTCAGGTTTCTTCAATAAAATGTTTATACTTTTTAAAAAATATATAATGTAAAAATGTATATTATATTGTACTTTAGTATTAATGGTATTACTACTACTAATAATAGTGTTAATATAAATTTAGGCCATTGAAGTCTTATTAACTAGCTATTTAATAATTTATTTTGTGATATTTAACACAATAAAATAATTTATTTTAAGACTGATTATGATTGCAAATTACCAGATGCAGCAGCTTTCAAATTATAAGGTTGTAACTTTTGAACACTTGTAGAGACATCTAAATGTAAATTATATTTACCTCCGGCACTTTGACAGCTTGAGCTGATAAAACACTAATTTCCTTAATTGCTGTACTGATTAATCAAAGCAATTAGCAGGGGATTGACATGATGATATGGTACACAGGTGCATTACCTTTTCGGTGGAAACCCAGGGAAGTCCAGCTCACCCAAAATGAGATTGGATGATTTCTGGTCCCTAAAGCTGTGCCGGCCTTCCAAAGAATATCTGCTTCGACACTGCAAATACCTCATTCGCAAATACAGGTACAAATATACTTTCATATGAGTACAAAGGTGCTTCACCTGTTACAATCTGCTGCTCAGTGACTCATTATTCTGACCGCACAGTTCTTAATTAGAAAATTGTGCTTAAGAATAATGTTTACTGAATTAGGTCGTCTGGTCTCTCTCTGTCTGAAGCCAAAAAAAAACTGTCAGATGCTCTTAGTTTCCAAACGTCACTAGGAAAGTGTTTAGATATCTATTCCATGTTAAATACTTTGTGTCGAATGTTAATATGAAGAACATGATCTTGCTCTGATCCTGCAGTGATCTGAATGTAAACCTTTAGGACCCAGCTGTATTATGTAATTGCAGTGTCATGCAGCACTGCAGTTAGTGATTAAATTACAGTAGTAGTTTTCCATTGGTGCATGCGATTTCTGCACTTTTAGTGCCATCTGGTGGCCATATTTGGTTACTTAATGGAATAGTAGTGTACCTAGAAATAAAAAACTAATTTAAAGTCCTAATTTTTTACTGGGGATTCTCAAATCTGGCTCGCGAGATCCACATTCCTGCAGAGTTTATCTCCAACCCTGATCAAACGCACCTGAACATGCTAATCAGTGTCTTCAGGATTATTAGAAAAACTTACAGGTGGGTGAGTTTGATCAGGGTTGGAGCTAATCTCTGCAGGAAAGTGGATCTCGCGAGCCAAATTTGAGGATATCTGTTTTTACATTTAAGAATGCAGAATTTAAGGCAAATGTTTATCTTCTGCTTGCTGCCTTGTGTGTGTTTGCAGGTTTGAGGAGAAGGCTCAGACCGAGCCCTTGAATGCACTTAAATACCTACAGAATGATCTGTCCCTTACCGTGGACCACACCGACCCCAATGAGACAAAAGAGGTCAGTACCCACTAAAAAGAAACTGTTACATTTAATGATTAAGCTTGTAATTAACAAACCTTTAAACTTTTGCTGTTGATTGAGTCCGTTTGTGCATTTACATGTATTTTAATAGTTTGATTTCAGTTGAACTAAAGCAAATATCATGTCAGATACTGAAAATATATTAGGTCCAATACATAATTAAAAGTGCTTTTGTGTGTTTTTTTTTTTCCCTGTAGTTCCAGCTCTTACCCTCTGCTCTGTTCAAATCCAGCTCAGACTTCATTCCTCTAGGTGAGAGCACTGTTTGATGAACATGATTGTCCTCTAATCACGTTTTTCTACAACTGTGGAAATCAGTGCAGAAGCTTCTCCGATGTGCTTTGATTCTTATTAATCATTTTTTTCTTCTCTTCATCACAGGCTTTTCAGATGTGGATCAGACGTATGCCCAGCGCACACAGCTGTTCGACACACTTGTCAATTTCTTCCCTGACAATATGACCCCGCCCAAGGGTAACCTTGTCGACCTCATCACCCTGTAGCCACACCCCACTCAGTAGACCACACCCTCTTTAGACCTCTCAGACTCCTCCCACCCAAAACAGAAGTTATTTTTCTACATTTTCCACCTGAGGTGTGCCGTGCCCACCTACTGTGTTTCCTCCTACAGAAGTAATGCCACTTAAACGTCACTGAGATTTACTTAAAATGCAGAAATATAATGTTCTACTCTGGAGTGCCAGGGTTGTGCTTTTTTTATTTTTTTATTTTAAAAAGGTTTAGGTTTAAATTTGCATATCTGCCAAATTGTGCACCGAGTTGATTTGCCTATTCTTTCTTTTTTTTTTAAACAAACTTAAGCTTAGTTTTTCAGGTCTGTTTGAGTTTATCATTCAAATTTTCTTTCATACAGGTTGAAATGTAGGTGAGTTATAAATCCGAACAGTTTACATCATAAAGGGGTGGATTTGATTTATGAACTATGATCATCATGGGTTCCTTTTTGCCTGATTTTAAATCAAATTTTTATGGACAAATACATGTGCGCTGAGCCTGTGGAGGCCGAAGGCAAAGATCAGAGCGCCCTCTAGAGTCAGTTCTCTCACTCTCAATTCTGTTCACTCTCAATACTGGCTTCCATCTAAACCCACTGCTGCTATTTGATGCTGCCATGACATTAGTGCTTTCTTTGACTCTTTAATAGTGATGAAACGCCCGATTCCATAACTAAGTTCTCATCCACAGATCTTAAAAGGAATGTAGTGACATGTTTGAGGTGTCATGCACACATATATGTACACAACAACTGTTTTCCTGTGTGTGTGTGTGTGTGTGTGTGTGTGTGTGTGTGTGTAGTAACGCAAATATTATGATGCTTCATGGCAACACTTTGTACTTTAACAGGTCATTACACTTGTATCCATTAGCGAATGGATTAGCGAACACTTTGCTGCAATTAGACAAACCGAAGATATGGATGATTTGATTTTTTTGAAGTATAGATTGCTGTTTACTTCAGGTTGTGGCTGCTTTCTTCTGAACTCAATATAGTCCTGTTACATAGACTGTTCAGCTTACTGGTACCAATTCAAAGGACCCTTATTGGGACACCGAAGACAGAAGAGACCCCTCACTATTTATTATTATTATTATGTCTTGGTGAACTTGAGCCCTGAATATTATGTCTATCGCTATGATGTCATAGAGACGTCTATATGTGCCCTTCATTCCGTATGAGCTTCCGGATTGTTTAAATTCTGGACAGATGAAAGTGTGTTAGATGATAGTCTTCCATTTACTTGGTCTCCATTTGTGTAGTGTTAGTTTAACAGCAGTTGCTTTTGTTATTCGTCTCCCTGTGCATGAGTAGGAAGTGTTTGCCCTGCAAAAAAAATGTTCCGGTAATTGGATCGCTCTTAAATTTGCTGTAGTTTTGGCTTCACCCACGCAGAAACCAAAGGCTCAAAGAACCATAGGACAGTGCATTATGCTTCACCCTGCTGATTGTGTCCTCCCAAGTGTATCTCATATCTCAATTCCCTGAACTCAGTGTTAGCTGTAATTTGGCTCTGTGGAGATACACTCACTGCGCACTGGAGTGTGGAAGATTGTGATTGGCCCATTTGTGATTTCTAAGATTCAGTGCTCTTTATTTCTTTCCTGGCGTGAAAGCAATTTGGGTGTTTATGATTTGGAAACCAGGGCTTACTTTTGCCTTTCGTAGATTTAGCATTGTCTTTGTGCCAGGAAGAAAGTTCCTAGAAAAAAAGAAGTATGAAACCAATGAAATTGAATATACACGAGAGGATCGACACTTACAACCGGAGACTTTTTGTCGCACTTAATGCCAAATACGTTTTCTTGCTTTCGGTGTACATTTCTGCAGTGTCAGAGATGAAGTGACGTTTTATTTTCTTCTCTCCTGGAAATTCTCATCTCTTCGAGCCCGTGAGGGTACGTTGAGATGTCAGCACTACACTGTGGCTCTCATGAATGTGTAGAACCTATTAAAGAACTGCATTGTATGTAATGTACATAAAGAATAAAGATTGTATTTTGTTCAAGTTTTCTTAAATATTGTCTTGGTCTTCCGTTAACGTAGACCTATAAAACGTTATTTGAAGAAACAGACGGAAGTTATATTCGTCTAAGAATCCTGAAAAAAAGTGTTGCGGTTTCCACAGAACAATTAAGCAGCACAACCATTTTCAATGCTGATAATAAGAAATATTACTTGAGCAGCGACTGATTTCTGAAGGATTATATGAGACTGGAGGAATAAATTCAATTAAAAAAATATATTAAAATACAAAGTTATTTTAAATTGTAATTATTTCACTGTAATTATTGTAAATGTTTGTTGTATTTTTTATAATAAATGAACTTTTGTGAACATAAGAAACTACTTTCAAAACCATTTAAAAATCTTACAGACCCCCCCCAAACCTTTGAACAGTAGTAAATGCATTGTGTTATTTAAGATTACGTGCCTCGACATGTTACCTACTTAAGAAAACGCACTTTAAAAACTTTTTATTATTTTTATATTAGAAATCATGGCCATCCCCATCCAATCTGACAGAGATGAAGCTTCCAGTGTATCAGACCCCTGTCGTTTGCACACAGCAACAAACTGACTTCAAAAACAGAATACAACTATAAATTCAACCTTAATACTTTGGTGGAAGTACAACAGCTAAACTGAGACAGCAGTGAATCCCTTATATTGAAAATCTGTGTAGTGCATGCAAATACAATTTTTACACAAAATACAACAAAAAAATGTTTTGTTTTGGTGAAATCAACATTAAAACAATTAAATAAAACATCCTCAAAGAAAAAGGTGACCAATGACACATTATGATTTTTTTTTTTACCTGTAACTAAACTTAAAGAATGTAAGTGATTTGTGTTGGATTTAGTGTCAAATGTTTCAGGTTGACAAGACCAAAAACCTTCATACTGGCATGATTACCAACACAGAGACATGAGTGGAGCAGATGGAAGATAATGAAAAAGTTATCTACCAATCATGGAGTCACATACTTTTGACCCATAGTCTAATTTACCAGGACGAATTATCCATTGGTCCAAGTGTAATTTGGTGCCTATGAGTGTTAATCTTCCCTAATCAGAAAATGAACAAATTATGAAAGAAGCATAAAAATAAGCAGTATATACAAGCACAACAATTACATTCTGCTCAAAAAATAATACAGGTTTCCACTGGATAAATGTGATTTCTAGGCCTCAAAAAGTCATGGGAAAAGTGATGGAAATTTCTATGGTAGTAATACAATTTATGCTCAGTTCTATCAGGTAGAAACTATTTTGTGAGTGTTCTTTCCATAACATCATTTTTAAAAATCAAATAAATGGAAAATATCACATAAATCCACTGGTCAGAATCTGTGAAACTTGAATCCTGAATATATCAATATATATATATATATATATTCTTTTTTAGAGAAAGTAATTAGCATTGCTTGACAGCATCATAAGACACACTCCTAATGCAAAGGCAGTGAAATCGAGGCCTTATTTTGGCCAGCTTCACATTTAGAGAAAGCAGTCCCAACATGCATTGCAGCGGGAAAAACGTTCCAAGATGGTGAGCAAACCCTAAATTCTTTTTTCATTCAATACTGAAAATTATTGGACCAAATCTGTTTGAAATCATAAATGGGCTATATTACCTATTATTTGCTAGATATTTTGTTCATCAAATTGTTTATTAGAAAACTATTTGTTTTAAAGCATGAACTAATCCTGCTGAAGCAAAGTTAAGGCACAAAGAGAGGCCACAGATTGTGCATTGTCATTCCATTTACAGATTCTCCCTTTCCCATGCACAGTGACTCGAAACCTAAAAACTTTTCGGCTATTTCTAGCACATACTTGACATTCAACTACTTAATTACAGCATATACACCTGGGCACCAAATGAAAACATTTGATAGTCTTTGTCAATTTCTGCTTTCTCTACATTCTGGCCGGTCACAATCTACCGTTATGAGAGTAGCAGGTTTCCTTCTCCAGACGGTTCATCTGATGCCATTACAAGTGTGTGTCTTCTTCACCAGGTATGTCCTCTTTCAGCAGGTTGTCTATGGGGACGATCCAGCTGTCGTTGAACTCCCCGTTCATTGTCAGTTTTTTCTCTTGCATCTCCGGCTGTACCTCCATCACCTCCAGTGTGGGATTGTCATGATAACCATTCTCCACTGTCTGCAGCTCTTCTGTCAGGTGTTGCTGCCAAGGGGAGAGTACATATTGGGATGTTAAACCGCGTAACGCTTTGGAATTCAGAACGTAACTTTCAACTTTGACTTGAATCATTCCGAACATTCATCATTCGTAGATAAATTTATTGAAAATAATACCCGAATCAAGCAATGTGAGTCTGATTCATCTTTGTGTTTGGAAATTGAGCATTACCTGGTTCTTCCTGTAGGATCTGCGATGATAAGTGCAGTACGCAGCAAAGCAGCACAGAATGAGCACCAAAGCACCACAAGAAGCCAAGATGGCGATCAACGTGTCTGGTATCGTGTACTTGTTTAGATCCTCTTTCTGTAAAGCATTATTGTCTGTAACTCCACTGACAAGTTCTAGAGGTTTGTAGTTTTCTGGCGGTATCTTTTGGTCGGCTGTAAATGGAAAAGCAATTGAATTACTATAAATTTTTTTCAGTATTTTATTGTTATTAAAGATAACCAAACACAATATGGCAAGCACTGATTTCAGTGGTTCCTCTGTATGAGGCTTTAATCTGTTTGGAAGCCGTAACATTTCCCTCACCATCTATTGTTATTGTTGCAGTTAATTTCTTGTCATTAATTTCCACCATCACGGTGCAATTTCCTTTCATCTTCTGACCCAGCGTCTTACAGGCTTCACGGATGACATTCCCCTGTGCGAAACAAAATAATAAAATGGTAGCATTTCATGTTTGGTTGCATGTTTTGATCATTTTTAAGGAGAAAGTTTTGTGAAGTCGGTCACTTTGCATACTGTTGTTGGCCAAGAAATGTTTTCTGGCTCCATTTAATACATTGTTCTGAATTGTGAGATAAAAAGTGTACACTGAGAATTTACTTTTTTTCTAAATTCTGAGTTTACACTTTGAAGTTCTGTTTTTTTTCTTCTTCTGTGAATTCTGAATTCACTCATAATTCTTTTTTTTTACGGAATAAAAAAGGTAATTGCAACTTTTCATCTCACAATTTCTATGTTTCTTCTTAGAATTGCTAGATGACCTTGCAATTCTTGTCAGAATTGGAAGTTTAGATCTCTCAATTATGACTTTGTCTTTCTCTTTGAGAAAAAAAAAGTCAGAATTGCAAGATATAAACTCAGGATTGTCAGGGAAAAAGTCTGAATTGTGAGGATATTCACAATTACCTTTATTTGTTTTTGTTTTTTGGTGGAAACAGGCATCCTTTTGTAATAAATCTTTAACACACTTTTTAAAAAAAAAGGGTGATACAGGATTTCTTGTCATCTCAGTGAAAAATAGATGTAAGGAGACCTTTGGGGATCAATGACTGATATCTTTGTAGGACAAAAAAATAGACATTTTATTGATAGATGTTTTTGTCATTCATGTACTCACCTTACTGCTGCTGCTTAGATCAAAGGGATCCTGCAGAAGAGAAAATCAACATGATCAACAGGAACTATATAAGTATATATCAACAATATATAAGAAAAATACATGAATGTAAATATTTTACATGACTGAATATGGGTTGAATGTTGACAGTCCCAGTATTGTCGTTATGTGTACGCGGTTCCAGAAGCAGGGCTATTGTGATCGGAGCAATGGTTGTTTGTGCTTCCAGTGTCTGAAGACTCTTAGAAATAGTAGTTGTAGAATCTGGTGATGCTGTGGTGAGCAATTTAGCTGAAAATTTTTAGACAAGAGAAGTTAAAACTTTTTAGTAGTTCAAACTAATATTAGATTCTGTCTTCCTTTACTGGCCCTCATGTCATTCTGAACTTGTTTTTATTTCATCCGTGAAACACAAAAGAATATATTCTGAAGGCTGTTCACAATGTTCTTTTCCATACAATAAAAGGCTGTCAAGCTAAAAACATAAAGGTAGCATTAAAGAGGTCAAAGTGTAAATAGTATTTGTGTGACTTGAAATTTAAGATTGGTTGAAATTAAGTTAATTGGAATTTGAGATGAGCATTGAACTCAAGATCTGAATGCAAGACTGCCTTAAATTGTGGGGGTTTATACTGACTAAATGACTGATTACAACTACACGGTCATTAAATGGTCAAAAGATGTACATTTTGGTCAAAAAAAAGAAAAAGAAAAACAAGAAAATAGAAATGCTTGTATAGTTCAATCATTTACAGTAAGATCAATAAGATGCATTTATAAAAAAGATAGGATGAATTTTCATGCAAACTCTAAGGTACCTCTGTTTGCTTTCTTGTGTTTTTAGGAGCATGAATGCCTCCTGGTTACTGCTGCTTTTATCGGATGTAAAGTATGAAATACTTGTGGCTCAATGAGGAAAGAAAATCCTAGGAGTTTGGAACAACATGAGGGTGAATAAATGATGACAGAATTTTCTGCTGAAGTTGTGCAGTTCTGTCTGTGCAGTTGTCTATTTATGTTGTAATCTAATATTTTTTTTATAAAGACTGTACCAATGTGAAGGAAAACTTACTTGGTGACCCAGTGTTGGCTTCTTTGCCATTTATAGTCTGTTTGGAAGGGTCGAGTCGCGCTGCTGGGCCAGAAAGACCGGGTTGTGCGCCTGGGTCAGACGGATCGGGTTGCGTGGCTGGGTCAGACGGATCGGGTTGCGTGGCTGGGTCAGAAGGATCGGGTTGCGCGGCTGGGTCAGACGGATCGGGTTGCGCGCCTGGGTCAGAAGGATCGGGTTGCGCGCCTGGGTCAGAAGGATCGGGTTGCAGGCCTGGGTCAGAAGGATCGGGTTGCGCGGCTGGGTCAGACGGACCGGGTTGCGCGCCTGGGTCAGAAGGACCGGGTTGCGTGGCTGGGTCAGACGGACCGGGTTGCGCGCCTGGGTCAGACGGATCGGGTTGCGCGGCTGGGGCAGACGGATCGGGTTGCGCGGCTGGGGCAGACGGATCGGGTTGCGCGGCTGGGGCAGACGGATCGGGTTGCGCGGCTGGGGCAGACGGATCGGGTTGCGCGGCTGGGGCAGACGGATCGGGTTGCGCGGCTGGGGCAGACGGATCGGGTTGCGCGGCTGGGGCAGACGGATCGGGTTGCGCGGCTGGGGCAGACGGATCGGGTTGCGCGGCTGGGGCAGACGGATCGGGTTGCGCGGCTGGGGCAGACGGATCGGGTTGCGCGGCTGGGGCAGACGGATCGGGTTGCGCGGCTGGGGCAGACGGATCGGGTTGCGCGGCTGGGGCAGACGGATCGGGTTGCGCGGCTGGGGCAGACGGATCGGGTTGCGCGGCTGGGGCAGACGGATCGGGTTGCGCGGCTGGGGCAGACGGATCGGGTTGCGCGGCTGGGTCAGACGGATCGGGTTGCGCGCCCGGGTCAGACGGATCGGTTTGAGTGCCCGGGTCAGAAGGATCGGGTTGCGCGCCTGATGCGGATGACATGCTATACAGGAGGACACCTATGGGAAACAAAGAAAACTGCTAGTTAAGAAAGAGTATAAGGATAATACTGGTCTGCAAACTCAAGATTTCTAATCGGTTCTGTGCAATTGCTATAATGCTACATTATAGGTACACAATAGCAGTGTTGTACACTGTTTTTAAATGTTGGAGTCAAAAAGAGGCAGTGTTAACTGCTTTTATACATGCCAACAAGTAGCTTCTTTGCTGATTGCTACTGCAACAGTAATTGGAACAAAACAGTTTCTTGTGTGTTCAGTCAAAAATTTAGCTACTTTTTTATTTTTAAAAGTATTTTTACTGAATGTTTATCTGGTAATAGACACTATAAACAAGAAGCAAGAGCTTAATTTATTTATACAGAGTCAGTCTTTACATGTATTCCCTCTCGTATGTGAATATCATGTAGCCAAGCCTTTTAAATTATGCTTTTCACTCTGAAAGGTTCTAATTCCTGTATTATCACAGCAAATTTTTCTCAGCAGTATTTATTGTATACTTTAAAAAAAAAGGCAGCAGCATACTCGTGAAGCTCAGACAGCGCGGATTTTGAACGGTGCTGCCAAGCATCCATCTGGCGAATCTCTGCTCTCAACCCTACAAAAGGAACAAACTTCTTCTGCTCTCCCGGACAAACAAGGATTTTTCAAACTCTGCTGCTCTGTGTTTCAGGAAAACCTGGCTGAATGACACCATTCCGGACAGCACGCTACCTGCACTTCAGATCAGTGAAGATGATGTGCATCAGGTCTTCAGAAAGAACAAGAGAAGAAAAGCGCCAGGCCCAGACGGTGTGACACCAACCTGTCTGAAAACCTGCGCTGACCAGCTAGCCTCCATCTTCACACAGATCTTCAACAGATCACTGGAGCTGTGCGAAGTCCCCTCATGCTTCAAGCACTCCACCATCATCCCCGTCCCAAAGAAACCCAAAATTACTGCACTTAATGACTACAGACCTGTGGCTGTAACGTCTGTGGCCATGAAATCATTTGAAAGACGGGTTTTGGCTTATCTGAAGGACATCACTTGACCCCCTTGCAGTTTGCCTACAGAGCAAACAGGTCTGTGGATTATACAGTCAACATGGGACTGCACAACATCCTGCAACATCTAGATAGACCAGGGTCTTATGTGAGGATCCTGTTTGTGGATTTCAGCTCGGCTTTCAACACTATCATTCCAAACCTCCTCCTGTCCAAACTAACTCAGCTATCCGTGCCCCCCTCCGTCTGTCAGTGGATCACCAGCTTCCTGACAGACAGGCAGCAGCTAGTAAAGCTAGGAAAATTCTCATCCAGCCCCTGTACGATCAGCACTGGCCCCCCCCAGGGTTGCGTCCTCTCCCCACTGCTCTTCTCTCTCTACACCAATGACTGCACATCTAAAGACCCCGCTGTCAAGCTCCTGAAGTTTGCAGATGACACTACAGTCATCGGCCTCATCCAGGAGAGAGACGAGTCTGCCTACAGACAGGAGGTTAAAGATCTGTCTGTCTGGTGCAGTCTTAACAACCTGGAGCTGAACATGCTCAAAACAGTGGAGATGATAGTGGACTTCAGGTTCCTGGGCACCACAATCTCTCAGGACCTGAAGTGGGACAATCACATTGAGTCCATTGTTAAAAAGGCCCAGCAGAGGCTGTACTTCCTTCGCCAGCTGAGGAAGTTCAACCTGCCACAGGAGCTGCTGAAACAGTTCTACTCCACCATCATTGAATCCATCCTCTGCACTTCAATAACTGTCTGGTTCAGCTCAGCTACCAAATCTGACCTCAGAAGGCTACAGAGGATAGTCAGGACTGCTGAGCGAATCACTGGTACAACCCTCCCCACTCTCCAAGAACTGTACTCATCCAAAGTGAGCAAAAGGGTTAGCAAAATCTCTCTGGACCCCTCACATCAAGCCCACTCCCTCTTTGAACTGTTGCCATTACCGAGCACCAGAACAGCCAGACACAGGAACAGCTTCTTCCCTCAGGCAATCCATCTCATGAATACTTGACAATAAACGTGGAACACACAACACTATTATACATTTATTTATTCAACATATACTTATTTACATTTCAAATGAGCAAATATCATACCTGTACATACATAATTGTCTATATTATATATTGTGTTTTTGCTATTTTGTACATTGTCTATTTTGTATATTCTTTTTATTATCTGTGTCCTGTCTTGTCACTGTCATTCTGTTGCACTGTGGAGCTTCTGTCACTAAAACAAATTCCTCGTATGTGGAACATACCTGGCAATAAAGCTGAATTCTGATTCTGATAAATGTTGAGCAATTTCCCTTTTTCTTGAGGTCTCAGGTGGTTATCGAATAACAATGAACCAATGTTGTTGGTTTTTATTTTGCTAAACATTATTATTATTATTTATGCACCTTTAATTGTTATTATGTCTTGAAGTCACATCGTAGTGGGAATTTATCTCTGTTATTTTTTTGTGAGCTGGACAGAACACTCCATACAATAACTTAGGAATTAACACACCTACTCTAATGGGTGGAACCACAGATGCCAAAACAATGGTGTCCAAATCTGCTTCATAGTCTCTTGAGGCTTAAAACAACAGCCTTTCCTTAACTTGCAGCTCTTAAATTCATAATTATATATTTGGTAATTGACAGATTTCTATAACTACTAAAACATTGTTTATAAGAATTACAGTTACTTTATTATTATTTTACAAATATATCTTGTACAGACAAAGACAAACCATATATATATATATACTGCCGTTCAAAAGATTGTGATCAGTAAGATTTGTAATGTTTTTAAAGAAGTTTAATATGCTCATCAAGGCTGTAACTATTTGATCAAAATACAAAAATAAACTAATTTTGTGAAATATTATTGATTATTATATATTATTATATTATATATATATATATATATATATATATATATATATATATAATATTATTATTATTATTATTATTATTCCTGTGAAGCAAAGGTGAATTTTCAGCATCATTACTGCAGTCTTCAGTGTCACATGATCCTTCAGAAATCAAAATGGTAAAACAAATATATGAAGAGCATGCTCACAGATGAAAACAGAGAAAAAAACAGCATTGGATGAAGTGGATTAGAGCCCTGCACGGGCCTCAAATATAGGCCCTAGCCAATCTTTTGTCCCCTTTTCCCAAAAAAGCTTATACTACTGTTTCAGCTATTAAAATAGTTCATTTTTTGTTTGTAATGGTTCAGTTTTGTATGTAATGGAAAAGTGATTATATATATATATATATATATTTTTTTTTATAAAGTTAATTTAGAAAAATGTTTGGAGCATTTTTTTTGTTTGTTAAATTTTTTTTCATTTTTTTTAAGTAACTTAAAAGTGGCAGCGGCAGACAATGAATGGATCATAGCCTATATGTTTGATCAATTTAGCCTTCTCAAATCATCACGACTTGCCTAAAATAAAATCTATAGATATAAAACAGTTCAAGCATATCACAATGTTAGTTTAAATGTTTAAACTAGACAAATGTGCGCTGTTAGACTCATATCCAATCTTTTGTGCAGAGAGTTGAAGCTAAAGCACGCTCTGCAGGACATGGCGGCGCCAGTGCGATCGCTTGCATTTTTTTCTAACAGTGGAAACAACTTAAAATACGTCATTTTTGCTCATAAAGGTAAGAGTAATACATCATTTTAAATTGTAACAGGTCTACTTTTATTTGTGTGCACTCACAATATTAACAAAACGTTGTGCTTTTATAAAATAAAGAAAACAAACGCTTTCTGCCGTCTCGGTCTTGAAAAGGAGCGTTTCACAATGATGAACCTAAACTCAGCGAATCGCCTCACAGACATGATAAAAATATATATAGAAAGCTTTAAATTACTACTTTAAAATGAAATAATTCAAATTAGAAAATATAAACTCTTTCATTATGTAATCCATGCATTTCTCTCTAAAGGCACATCCAATGAGGAGATGGCGAGTAATTTTTTTTCATCACCATATGGATGTCTAAAATATAAAAATAAGGAAAAGTCTAAAACAGGCCCAATTATAATTTGTGTTTTGTTTTATAATTCTGTACAATTAAAAAATAAAACAAATTATAATGGCATATATGCAGTCGTGTGAAGTAACAACGTTACAGTAATTAAGTAGTTTTTATCAGTAATTGTACTTTTTTGAGTAGTTTAAAAATTGTGTACTTTTACTTTTACTTGAGTACATTTTAAGTGATGTATCGGTACTTTTACTCCGCTATTTTCCTCCGTTTGTGGTCGTTACATGCTTATTTAAATGTTATTTAAATCCATCAACGTGATTGGATAGAGAGATAGTAGCCTAATAGGTCTCGTGACTTTCGTCAAATCAAATTGTGCATAGAAAACTTTAACCGCCAACTGTTTATCATGGCTGCTGGAAGTACATTCTTCAAGCATCAATTCAGTCACATCTTCCTCTAACTTAATAGGTTAAGGTAAATTTCGGATTTCTGCTTACTAAATGATTTGTATATATGCTTGCCTATCTACACG
>NW_015505919.1:450317-469297 GCF_001515645.1 Sinocyclocheilus grahami | reverse complement strand
ACTCTTAACCTCTTAACTTTTATAAAGAATATCTCTTTGGATTTGAGACTTTAGTCTTTGCAACTTTACAGATCTTCTTAAGAGCTTGTTCTCAGTGGCCTTACACAATTTTAAATCTATTTTTTCAAACTTTATGATTTAAATGGGGATGATTGTACTGAGAATAACTTTCATCTTTTCTTCAACTGAATACTGTTTCCGTGCTTTTTTAATGTATTTTAAAGAGTTGGCAGTCAAAATTAAAACTGCTGGATGAAAGATATTCTTCATTCTTTATGACAAACAAGATAATGTGAATTACAGAATGTACAACGTTTTTAAAATGTATCAATTGCGGTGTACAGCGTTTATTATGAGGGGGTAGAATCCACAGCTCAGTACTCACTACTCAATACTCATGAGTACTTTTAAATAGGCTACTCTTTTACTCTTACTCAAGTAGTTTTTTGGACAAGTACTTTTACTCTACTCACTACATTTTTTGGAAGGTAATGGTACTTTTACTTGAGTATATTTTTTCAGTACTCTTTCCACCACTGCATATATGCAAAACTTTGTCCTATAATTGTATAGCTGCTTATATTTTCAGATTTTTATGTTGTTCTGTTCTGAATACCTTAAAGTTTAAAGGATTTGCTGCAATGCAATTTTGTTTGATATGTGAATTATTTATTAGCCTATTTTTTTATTATTCATGCAGCAAATGCTTTAAAAACAGCTTATTGCATTCCAGACGCTTTTAAAGTACTTTTCACTGTAAATTTTACGGGTAGCTTGAATGTAAAACATTGTCATGAATTCGTTGTATTCCCATTTGTAAAATAGCCAACAAATTAATTGTTGTAGGCTAACCCGATCTCATGAAAGTGCGTATAGCACGATTTTCTGCTTCTATCTGGCGTAATATTTATATGCAGAAATTGACTTTGGCATGCAAAAGACTGATAAATTCATAATTAAAGGAATGGCTGGTTCAGTTGACAGAAATACGGGACACACAGGCCTATAATAACTGCTGAAATGTTTGCGGGGCAAATCTCAGGTCAGTCTGAGCGCTCAACACTGATAATAAATCAGCACAGAATGATTTCTGAAAGATCATGTGACACTGAAGACTGGAGTAATGGCTGATGAAAATTCAGCGCTGCATCACAGAAATACATTATATTTCGAAGTGTGTTAAAATAGGAAACAAATATTAGAAATTGCAATAATATTTCACAATATTACTGTTTTTTCTGTATTTTTGATCAAATAAATACAGACTTGATGAGCATAAGAGACTTCATTAAAAAAATTTACTGATCCCAAAGTTTTGAATGGCAGTGTGTATATATATCTCATTGGCTGATTCTAGACACCATGGTTACTGATTATATCAGTCGGTCCAAGACTTTATGTAATAAGTGACTTAAACGCCTTCATTTACACAATTAATTTCAACTGTTCCTGATGCTTTTTTTTTTTTTACCAGAACTGGCCACCCAGGATGAAGATCTTGTAAATCTTGACCCAGTGGGATGTCAGAACAATCAGTAGTGGTTGTGTAGAAACAGGGCATTGTTGCTGTCGGGATGGGGGGTAGTGATGAGAGGCTGTTTATTTTGGTTGGTGAACCAGTGCTGTCTTTCATTTAGCCCTCTGTCTAATCACTATTTTATCACATAGCCTTGCTTCTCTAAAAATATGGCAACTGCTAATCAGCACGACTGCTTATCACCGCTCCAGACCTAACTGTTAAAACTAAGCCTTTTCGCTGCACTGCTTTGGTCCTCCTTTTTTTTTTTTTTTTTTTTTGAGTAATGGAAAGTGTAAGATTGGTGTTTTGACTCTTATCGTCCTTCATCATCACCCTGTGGTTTCCATTAGTTCCATCGTTGGGATTGACCCTCGTTGACCCTACTGTCAGTTGCGGTCTGTTTATTACCCACTGACAGGACTGCTGGTCATAACACTATCAATGTAGAAACAGTGTGGAGAAAACCCAGACATTTCACCTGCGTAGATACATCGTACTCAAGAGTAACCCCTCACAGAGGCATATGATACGCTCTTATATCTGTCCTACACACTCCCACACTCTCACTGAGATTCTGGAGGCACTGTTTCAGTAATCCCAGATAGCAAGAGCTCAACTCACTCGTCTTAAAGACTGGTATCAGATCAAATGTAGGTGATCCTGTATTTGTAGCCTAAAATACTGTCTTTTTCTCATGAATTGTGTCTCAGGATTGCTGCCAGAACGTTGGTTGAAAGTCTTGTTTGGGATAATTGAGATGTTTTTAAAAGAAATCTATTATGCTCACCAAGGCTGACAACTGTAATATTGTGAAAGATTATAACAGTTTAAAATAACAGTTTTCTATTTAAATATATTTTAAAATGTAATTTATTCCTGTGATTGGAAAGCTGAATTTTCAGCATCGTTACAACAGTCTTCAGGTTCACATGATCCTTCAGAAATCATTGTAAAATGCTGATTTGGTGCTCTGTTATTAATAACAGTTTTTACTGCTTAATATTTTTGTGGAAACCATGATACTTTTTTGGCTGCTGAAACTGCAGCATTGCCATGACAGGAAATTAAATATCATTACAATGTAACAATTTATTGTTACAATTCTAATTAACAGAAAACTGTTATTTTGTAAACTAATAATATTTCACAACAATACTCTTTTTGCTGTATTTTTGATCAAATAAATGCAGCCTTGGTGAAAATAAATGACTTCTTTCAAGTACATAATTATTCCATACTTTTGACTGGTAGTGAAAAGTTTGTGAAAATGCCAAAGTTAACTCCAATAAGTTTGTACTGACTCAGTTTATCCAGCTTTGTCTAAAAGTAAAATCTTTTGTTTGAAGGGGCAGTTTTGTTGCCCAGGAGTGTTATGTTTTAAGGGCATTAATAAAGGTGTAAATTGTTCCTTAATTGCAGTTTGGGCATTAATAAAGTTGTATTATATTGTATTGTACTAATTTCTTTGAATAGGACGTGCACACCCTCAGTCTACCACCCCCTCCCCAGCTGTGTGCGGGACCTCTCTGGGCCCCTAGCTCTCCCCATGATAGTGTCCTATTCAGGGGTAACTGAACAGGCCCATCAGCCCAACGGGAGGGGGGCAGGGAAGATGGGGATTGGGGGGCTCCTTTATGGAGCTAAGTCACAACTAACCCCTTCTATTGAGGTGAGGAGAGAGACTGTGAATATAAAAATGCACACAATGAATGAAAGACAGACAGAAGAAAGGAAGAAGGAGTCTGAGAGAACTGGACAGAGGCCGAACAAGGTCAGCGGGCATTTATGTGTCTGACTCGAACGCATTCCTCATGACACACATTATTAGATGTCATTATAGTGTACCAATAGAACTGTATCAAGTTTTTTGAGGACTAAATACTCAAGAGTGTGAATTATCGAAGCTGGAGTGCCACTTTTTTTTCTCATTTAAGGATAAAGAGTTTTTGAATAATTGCAAACACTCTGTATTTATGAGCTGCATTTGAGCTCATCTGCTGGAGAATGTGTTCATTTTTGTTATTTGTTTTGGCTTAAGAAAGACTAGCTGCTAATGGTGCAACGTATCCGTGATAAAGTGAAGGATTCATGGGTAGTGAGGGGAGGCCGGGTTAGAGGTTGGATTAGAGAAGGGAGTTGAAAAATCGTGGCAGTGCCAGTTGCAGATGTTATACATAATAAGCAGATGAGAAAAGGAGCGGAGAATGACGGTGGGGCCATCTTTGCAATCTCAAGATACGCACTCTTTCCCTTACACATCTCCCTTATAAATATTAGACACTCTCACGTTAAGCAGGGAATTACTTTACTTCTAGGTGCCACATTAAGACTAAAAGAAATCAGAATTGGAGTTTTGTGGCTTTTAGGCCATGAATAGTTCCTAATAGTTTGAGGCCATGATGCTTAGTTGGGTCAAAATAAATTTTTAGCTGATAAAAATATACTCAAAAAAATCTGTTGTTTTGAGTTTTCTATTCATCAAAGTATGCTGAAAAAAGGTTGTTTTACACAAAAAATATTACGTGGCAAAACCTGTTTTTAGCACTGATAATATTTAAGAACCATTATTAATAATTGAGCACCAAATCAGCATATTAGAATGATTTCTGAAGGATCATGTGACACTGAAAACTGGAGTGATGATGCTGAAAATTCAGCTTTATCACAGGAATACATTTAATTGCAAAATACATTCAAATAAAAATCAGTTGTTTTAAATTGTAATAATATTTGACAATATTATTGTTTTTTTCTCTCTCTTAGTATTGTTGATCGAATAAATGCAGCCTTAGTAAGCATGAGAGACTTCTTTAAAAAAACATTAAGAAATATAACTGAACACAAACTTTTGAGCTTGAGGTTTGTGAGGTTTGTTTCCAGATTAAAAAAACATTTTAAAAGTATTTATGTCATTAAATACACCATCTATTTCAATTAGATTTCTTTTTCATTATTATTATTGTGGTATAAAATTACTCATACCGTGATTTAGGAATTATTTTGATCACCAGATTTTAGTTCATAGCTGTAATGCAAACTAAACTGGCTATTTGAAATGAGCTTGAAGAGAGCAAGAGGAACGGAGCAGAGGAAAGAGGAAATAAGTGCCACACCTTCCCTGGGAACAGGGATGTTGACAGAATACTTTCCTACTCATTGTTCTGCACTTTCCCAAGCCTTGTGTAAGATGGCCCTGTCAGGCCGCATCCAAACCAGAGCACTGCCAAAGAAAACTTAATGTTGAGGCTTTCTTGACAGTAGAGGATGGAGGAAACCTCGTGCAACAAGAAGCCCTCAAAACTCAGGTTTATCAACACAGGGAGCCTTTATAAATGCTCTGAGGTAAACAACATGAAGACAGGCCTAAATTTGATCAATACTTAAATTCAGAAAAGCTGAGATTACAACATCCTCATTTTTTGCACTACAAGAAAGCAATTTCAAACAATTAATCAGACCTTTTAGAAAAGGCTGACTGAGACAGAGCAGAGTCAAAAGTGCTTGTGGTGCTTTTTACAAGGTTGGCTAAACAAAACATGAGCGCTTTTCTAATGACTGTCAGGCTGATGTCTGGACAGGCAGGTGCACCGCACTGATAATTAAAGAAAAACAGTCCTCCCTCACATCCCTCTTGAGTCTGAGACGCTTTGTGTCACTGTTTGTAGTTTCAGCAAAGCAGCTCACAGAAATGTTGAGTGGCACAGATGCTGCACTTAACAGATCTCTTTACAGGATTTTTTTACGCATACACAACATGCGGTCATATAAAAACAAAAAATAAAAAAATAAAATAAAACATTATGGCAATGTTACTTTTAAATGTTCTCTGAATGTTCTGAAACAAGTAGTAACATTTAAAATAATAATAATAATGATAGATGTCCAACTAAAAAGTTTCTGAAATAAAACGTTCCATGGACAATAACGCATGTTATATATTAACATTACTGGAAGAATGTTTGTTCATAGCTTTGAGAGAACTTTGCCAGAACATTATCCCCAAAGTTCTGAAAACGTTCCTTGTTAGCTGGGAAGTGTTTCTTTCCCCTTACACCAGGCACGGCTCGCAGAGTCCCACCAAAATATGCATCCACAACATCCACCTCTATATAAACTGAAACAATAATACATTTTAAATGTGTTCAGCAGATTTTCGATACTATTTTAAGTCGTAAAGTAAGCAGTATATATTAAAATGCCCCGCGTGGCTTTAGCAGGCATGTATACATGATACTAAGCGGGGCAGACGGTGCCTGAGACCTCCCGAGCTCAACAAAGCCCCACAATTTTGCAATGTACATCTGTGGTGAAAAGGGGAACTGCAACACGCTTTAATTGAGAGCCATTGGGGCAGTTTTGAGACTGCCCCGCTTATTTTCACGTTACCTTACGTGAACCTCGCTCCATCAAGCCGATATCAATCCGCTTCAGCTATGTGTCTGCAACAGGTCAGTAACTAGTTGGCATGTCTGTTTTTTTTTCGGTGTGGAGCAGTGGATCAAATTAACAAAGTATAAATCCTTCAGTTTAAATGTGCTCACATGAATAGCCTTTATATGGTTATATTGTGTTTGTTTTATTATTATTCTGAGAATAGACATATGATCGTCTTTCGTTTTCATGGAATTGCTCCACAACTTGTAACATTCTAAATCAACATTTGGAAATGCTATATTAATGCAATTATAATACAGCATTTTATGCGTGTTCTCCGAGCCTGTCAATCAACATTAGTGCTCCACCCACAGGACATCTCTGCCAAAATTTTGTCCGCATGTGTTCAGAGATAAGAATATAAAGTTTACCAAATGTTTTTCTTATATTAGTGCTACGACCCAGAATCGGCCCCACCTAAATTTACGGTCAGGAGCCGCTACTGCCTTACACAGCTCAATATCTGATACAATATTGCTTATTTTTTGACCCATTAATAAATTTAAACAATCGCCACTTCTAAGTGAATTAAATGTTAAATTGGACCTGAAGGCTATTCCTGCTAGAGAAACTTACTGAATAAGTAGCCTAGTTCACATCACACCTAACGGTTTAAATGGTTATCGTTGTGAATTATGTCAGAACGCTGAAAGAATTTACATATTTAAACAAGTTCTGAAATCAAAAACAGTTTATATTCAAATGAGGTGTTTGAATTATCAACCTGAGCAAAGTTAGCTATATATCGCGTTAGATTGACGCCACTTATTATTAATTATGAGAAATGTTTACGTTTAATTAACATCTAAGTAGCATGCTAACGCATATGAACGCAAACTCACCTAATACAAGGAGTGTCCATGAGATTGCCATTTTCAGTCGGTCAGTTGGATGCTCGCTGCTCGTTCAGTGGCTTCAGGAAAAGTTTTGCATGAAAATGTGGAGACGCCGATCGGTTCCGCTTATCGTCTTGAGTTTGTATCTGAACTTTTTTTTAATCTTAAAGCCAAGAGGAGTGCTTTTGTTTGAGCTGCTTCTTCTCTGAGTCTCTACCCCACCCTGAGGGTCCGGGGATTTGGGGGGCAGAGTTTTGCTGGGTTTCCTTGGCTGCGCGGATTGTGATGTATTGAATGCGCGGAGTCGTCTGGAGTGGCGTGCTGTGCGGCGGATCTCAGGGCAGGTCTGAGATGCAGCAGCTCACGCAGGGGGACCCAACAGAGAGGGCTGGGCAGACACAGGACTAGCCCATCAATACTACTGTGTATGTCTTACATCATGCATGTCACTGCAGTATTAATTCCTGATCTTAAAATCAACATCCTGAGCTTTTCTGTGTTTCGTAATATTTAATGGTGTGCCCGATATATTATTACCCTTTTAATAATAATAATAATAATAATGTTTATAATATAATTACGTTTATAATACTTATGATAAAATAAATAATACCATTATTATTATTATTATTATAGTAAAATAATAATATGACACATAATATATATTTTTACAAATTGTATATTATATTAATAATATAATTTTAATAATAATATATGAATTGTATAAATGTGATATAATAATATAAGAGTTATTAATATAATATATTTTTGTTCATGGGCTAGATCCATGAAGACCCATGAATAATATTGTCTACTTTAGTCATGTCTGAAATCATGCATGTCACTGTTTTAAGTCTTGATGTATCATTAAATCAACATCCTTTGTTTCATTAAATCAACTTTTCTGTGTTTCAAAATATTTAATGGTCTTACTAACATCATAATAATAATAATTATTATTATTATATACAGGCGCGGCTCGTCTATTTGGGCAGGTGTTATAAAAACCAAAATATGCATCCACAACATAGACCTCTATATAAACTGAAACAATAATAAATTGTAAATGTGTTCAGCATTCTGCAACAAATATTTTTCAAATTTTCGATACTATTTTAAAGAGCAGGTCATATGGGTTTTCGAAAAATATCTCTTTTGCAGTTTGCAAGGTAGCTATCCTTCAATGTAAACAGTCTGCAAAGTTGTTAATCAAAAAAAGTGCATGATAAATAAAGATATTGTCTCTCAAAAGAAAGAGTCGACTCAGAATCGCCTTAGTGAGTCGTCATATTTTCGCATCTTCTGCCTGTTACCGATCCACGTCACTGGGTAACACATTAGCATAATCCCCGCCTGCCCGCGAAATAGGAACACTCTCTGTGTCGAGAAGATGCTGTGTTCCACGATACCACAGCAATACAATTCAAACCTTTTGTTGTGCTAGTTATTTTACTGAGGACTGCTTCTCTAATCTTGCCTTTTATCTTCGTTGGCTTCTAATCTTCTTTATTTGGACCAACAAGTGTCTCCGAACCACAACCTGTAAGTATGATTGATACGTTACGTGTACATTTTCAACTGAGTGCTCAAAATATCTAGTTTTTTTTTTGTTGTGCTAATTATGTGATGTATACCTAGTGCAGCTTTAGGTTTCCAGGTAAAGCACAATATTACTGTTTTACAGTACTTTATAATCATTGTGAAAGTGCTGTTTATGTAGTTATAGGGTTAATGCAGAGTAAAAGACCCGGTAGAGAGAGACGAGTTAGTTAGGCTGGTGCGCTGTTCTGCGTTATAATTAATGGAACTATTTTTGAAAATAGGCTAATTTTCCAACACCCCTAGAGTTAAACAGTTGAGTTTTACAGTTTTCAAATCCGTTCAGCCGATCTCCGGGTCTGGCGGTAGCACTTTTAGCTGTAGCTTAGCATAGATCATTGAATCTAATTAGACCATTAGCATCATGCTAAAAAATGACCAAAGAGTTTCGATATTTTTCCTATTTAAACTTTGCTGCCGTACCATAGGTGCAGCAGGTGCAATGATATTACGCAGCGCCTGAAAATAGGTTTATTGGAAGTTACCTAGCTGGGGACTATTTTCAGGCACTGCGTAATATCATTGTGCCTGCTGCACCTATGGTACGGCAGCAAAGTTCCTTGATTATTACGCCGGAATGAGAGTATAGTTCCTAGCCATATCGGCCTAGAAAATCGCAACTTTTCATTTTCCGTCGGTCTTACTACACAATGTAACTACAGAAGTCAAGTTTTAAAGCTACAGCTAAAAGTGCTGATTTGAAAATGGTAAAACTCAACTGTTTAACTGTAGGGGAGTTGGAAAATTAGCCTATTTTCAAAAATAGTGGAGTGTTAAGGTTAAGACGGAGCATCTTTTGTCTGTCATTCTTCAGACATTACAGTAGACATATTTTGGTTTTCAAACTGTGTTTCATCAGTTAGTCACGTTAGCACTCGGCTAACGTATCCACCATTATTGTTTTGTTAAGTGTTTACAGTTTAGTAGCTAAACTTTAGCTGTGGGAACGATTCGCTTGCATAAGTGTTAAACAAAATGTTTTATGTCATTATTTTAAGAACTGATTGGAGCACTATATTATTGTTTTATGTAAAGGTGCATGCTAGGGTTGCCAGGTTGTCACAACAAAACTCGCCCAATTGCTACTCAAAACTAGCCCAGTCGTGTTTCGAGGGTGGTCCCCCCTTTAAAAATTGCGTTCTGGGGTGTAAAATACACACTTTCAGTCGGGGTTCCCCTGGTAAATGTGCATTCCAGTAATAATAATAATAATAATAATAATGCATTTTATTTATTATGCGCTTTTCTTAACCCAAAGCGCTACAACTGCAAGCTTAGGTGACAACAACAAGCATGGGTTTTTTAACCCATAGCACAACCACAAGCATAATAAAATAACAGCGATAAACACAATAAAACAGTATAAACATATTCAGATACAGTAAGCAACTTTAAAAAGATAAGTCTTTAAAAATTTCTTAAAGCAGTTCAATGTTGGAGAATCTCTAATTCCGGCTGGTAGAGCATTCCACAGTCGTGGAGCTGAGACAGAGAAAGCTCTACGACCCATAGTTTTTAATTTATATGCAGGCTGCTGAAGGATACACAACCCAGCTGAGCGCAAAGGGCGAGCGGGAGTATAAGGAGCAACTAAACTGGATATATAGGAAGGGGCTGTCCGATGAATAGCTTTATAAGTTAAGATCAGGATTTTAAAATCAATACGGGCTTGAATAGGAAGCCAATGCAAGTTTTGCAGTACCGGAGTAATATGTTGACGGGCAGTTGTATACGTTAGTACCCGAGCAGCTGAATTCTGAATATATTGTAATTTCTTAATAGACTTATCAGGGAGACCAACATAAAGTGCATTGCAGTAATCAAGCCTCGATGTAATAAAGGCATGGATGAGCCTTTCTGCATCAGGCAATGATAGAAAAGGACGGAGTCTTGCAATGTTTCTTAAATGAAAAAATGCAGTTTTTGAAATAATTTTGATATGGGCATCAAACAATAATTGAGGGTCAAAAATAACGCCAAGATTTCGTACTTGGGTGGATAGAGTATCGAAGCCACAATCAGTAATCACTTTAGAACTATTTAATTTATGTAAAGCCGCTGGCATACCGATACACAAAAGTTCTGTTTTTGACTCATTAAGCATGAGAAAATTCATGTGCAACCAGGCTTTTATCTCGCCCAAGCAAGCAGTAAGTGTTGTAACTGCAAGATTAGGATTAGGGTGTGTGCTGAGATAGATCTGAGTATCATCGGCATAAAAATGAAACCCTAACCCAAACTTGCGAATGATCTGGCCCAGAGGCAACATATAAATACTAAACAGGATAGGCCCAAGTACAGATCCCTGCGGAACTCCCTGCTGCACTAATGTTGGTTCAGACTGACATTTACCCAAACAGATAAATTGAAAACGATTTGTAGGATAAGATTTAAACCATTCGAGTGCAATACCAAAGATGCCTAACCATGTATGCAATCTTTCAAGAAGGACAGCATGAGATATTGTGTCAAAAGCAGCAGTAATATCTAACAGGAGTAAAATACTACAAGCCCCCATGTCAGCAAAAATAAGAAGATCATTTATAACCAGGACTAGAGCAGTCGCAGTGCTATGACCTGATCTAAATCCAGATTGAAAGGGTTCTAGGATATTGTTTATGGACAGGTATTGTTGTAACTGGCCGGCAACAACTCGTTCAAGAACCTTAGCCAAAAATGGAAGATGAGCGATAGGCCTGTAGTTTGACAAATCCTCCACATTAGAACCAGTCTTTTTAAGAACTGGTGTAATGGCAGCTAGCTTGAGGACTGAGGAAACCTTTCCAGTAGATAGAGAGGTGTTAATGATTGCAGTAATAGAGGGACCCAGGAATGTTGCACACTGTTTCAATACCGCAATAGGCATAGGATCAAGAAGGCACGTAGATGGATTCATAGACATGACCAGTTTCAAAATATCATCTGAACCAACAATTTCAAAATTTGAAAAATTAAATGACAAATTTGTAGGGTGGAACTCATTGGTCAGCAGTGAAGAACCAGCAAGCATGGAATTGTGGATATCTTGAACTTTCTCAGTAAAATACTTATGAAATTTGTCGCACAACTCAACAGAAGGACTTAGATGCATTTAAACCTGTTGTAGGGGACTCCAACACAATATTAGGACACTTTAAAAAAACATATGACCTGCTCTTTAAGTCGTAAAGTAAGCAGTATATATTAAAGGGGTCATATGATGTTGCTAAAAAGAACATTATTTTGTGTATTTGGTGTAATGAAATGTTTACGCAGTTTAAGGTTCAAAAAACATTATTTTCCACATACTGTACATTATTGTTTCTCCTTTATCCCCCATCTTTCTGAAACACATCGATTTTTAGAAAGCTCATCGGTCTGAAAAGCGAGGTGTGCTCTGATTGGCCAGCTATCCAGTGCGTTGTGATTGACCGAATGCCTCAAGCGTGTGACGGAAATGTTACGCCCCTTACCATATTGTGATGCCATGTCCTGGCCGGAGCGAATAGACAAAAACATTAAAACCCATTATAAACGAGGCATTTGTTGCATCCAGTGGGGACATAATTATGGATTATTATGATTTATACTGTCTTTTTATGCGTTGCATTGCATTGTGCCGCGTAAACATAAAACCATGTCTGCATTTGTGATCAGAGAAATGACAAACAACAAGCGCTACTCTACACTGCTCAAAACTCGTGTTTGAATCATCAGTGGCAAATCCTTTAAATATGAAAAATGTACTTACAGTCTGTGAATCAGAACAGCCGGCATTGTAGTCTACTCTCCCAGGATCAGGAAACAGTCCTTCATAAAATGCACTGCACACATCTGATTATTTGGGTTGAACTGTTCTGGAACAGTGTTGTAAATACAACTTAACCACTGATCACCAAACAAAGTAGTTTCACTTTCACAACGAAACACACAGCGTCACACATGGCAGGCTAGAGTGAGGAACAGCCGGCGGGCTAGAGTGAGCGGAGGCCAGTGGGCTTGAGAACGGCGCAGCCGGCGAATTCGAAGAGGGAGCAGCCGGCGGGCTTGCGGCAACCACATGTGACGACCCCGGGCTGGACTTCGCTTCGTCCACGGTGCGAAATGCATATTTTTTTATTATGAATGTAATAATAATAATAATAATATATTATTACTATTATTATTACATTTATTATACCTTTTTATAATTATAATATTATGATCAATATTATATATAATTTCTACCAGTTGTATATTGCATATTATATAATATTATATAATATTACTAATAATATATAATATTACTATTAATTACATAATTTGATCAAATATTTTTGTTGTTTAAAATGTTGATTTAATGTCATTTTATGACGTAATAATGTCATGAAGTAATTTAATAAAAAAATTTTGCTGGGACAATAACAAAGGAATCACAATATACATCATTTTACTGTATAGTCTTGCACTTACAGACTTTTGTTTTTAATAATTAAATCGAATAAGTAGGCCTATATTAGTGTCAGAAATTTCCCTTGAATGTCAACGGGTCCCGTATTTGGTGAAGTTCACCAAATTTGTCAGAAAACGAATGGGTTAATTAGTCTGAGAAAGCTATGTGTAAGCGCAGCTGGCATGGAGTTTGCTGGGTGGATTGTGAAGGCCAGATCTGACACTGCCAGCACAACACCAGAGTCACCAAGCCAATAACCATGACAACCAGACTTCAAAAGCTCCTGTTTTAGTCCGGGAAATTCAAGTTTACTTTTAAGTGCCATAAAAGACAATACCTCCATTCAGTTTTGGTTTCATGAACTGTGACCTTTTGTGACCTCCACTCATGGGCATCTACTTATGCTCCATTAATTATAGCATTAGCTCAGTGTGGGCCCAGAGAAGGCCTTCTGTTGTAACCAGTCAATAGGAAACGTTAGATCAGAGCAGTGACAAAAATCCTGTCATGCCATGTGTGATTGTAATGAATGGTAGAGGGGAAATGTTTTGGGTGCTGCACAAAGGGAGATAAACACATGGGTGTTGGTCGTATTTCCAGGGCGTCTCTCTCAGTCCTGAAATAGTTGCTATGATAGCCTGTTTGTCCTCTTAACGCTCTAAACACGAAACGTTTGGAGACAGAATCCATTGTTATGTGGAGAAGCAAATTTGTTTAAATTGTCTTTCAAGTGCTTCTGTTCTTTATCTTACGCTTTAGTTGAGTCGAGCCGTGTGTGTTGTGTGTGTGTTGTCAAGTGTAAATGCTCCATGATTCTCACAATTGTGTCGTAATGCCAGCAGCTGGGAAAAGGAATGTAGTGTTTATATTGGTATTGGACTTGAAGTCCACATGTTTTTTTCTGAGCTTGCCACGCAGTAGCCTTATGACTCTGGCAAAAACCTGTATGTGTGAATTTTCGTATACATGAACTCCACAAATAAATATAGTGTGCCTATTTTATTTTATTATTTTTACTTTATTTTAGAATTATTTTTATTTATTTATTTAGACGCTGCAGTTTGTACAGCCCATTTTTGCATTTTATTATATTTAATTTTTAATTTTATTTATTTAATTATTTATTTTGACTTGCCAGTTTCTACAGACCATTTCTATCCTACACTTTTTTCGTATACCATTCTGCATACATTATTTATTTATTTGTTGACTTGGCATTTTCTACAGGCCATTTTTCTATTTTATTTTCCATTCTTTTGTTGTATTTTATGTTTAATTTGATTTATTTTTGTTTAGTATTACTTATTCTTTCTTTCTTTTCTTTTTTTTGACTAGACAGTTTCTAAAGGCATTGTGGCACACTGTTTTCACCATTCTGCATACATGAACTCCTCAAATAAATGTAGTGTCTATTTTATTTTACTTTATGCATATACATTTTTTCATTATATTATATGCATACAAAATGTATTTTATGCACATAAAATATATTGTTTTGACTTAACTGTCTACAGGCCTATTGGGGCCCTACACTCAATTGGAAAAAAATACATTAAAAAAATTGTTAGGTAAACCCCAGCATTTTTATCTAGTTGACAGTGATTTTACCATTCAGCATTTATGATTTAGTTAAATTTCAGGTCGTTTGGGCTGGAAAAGTTGACTGCACAGAAGTAAATGGTTTCGAAACTCCACTCACACACACATCCAGCTCTATCTTGTAGATAGCATTTGTATAACTAGAGAACTATGTTGGGCCAGATTTTCGAGGGTGTCCTTCTGACACTCTTCGCAGCATGGCGAGTGACGGATCGCATGTTAAACAGCTCGGGGGTCGCAAGGCTGGAGGCCGGCGCTCTCACGTCTGGCTTCACGCCTCCCATCATCGTTAGCTCAGTGGCGCGAGGGTTTGTCACAGGGAGAGCGCGCGCTCACCCTGCCTCATTAAAGAGCCACAATGGTAAGAGCATTCCAAGAATGTGGCACTCATTCACTCTCGCTCTTCTTTAGATGCGCTGAGACGCCGTGCCAAGCACCGACAGGGCAGGGCCAAGCCTCCCCCATGATGAATGCCATTTCTAAAGCTTCTTTATTGAATTTATCTTGAGATTTATGGCACGCGTTCTTCAGATATGTGGAAAGTGTATAGTGTGTACAGTACATGTCCAGCGCTCACATTCCATGTTCCAGTTATCTGAGATCGTTTTGTGACTCAAAACGCAAGCAGCTTCAAATGTTTGAATATTACTAAATGATTCATCCTGCAATGAAGACAGTTTAACTAAAATACTTTATTAATTCACATAGAGGGCAGTTTGTTGGTGACTTTTTTTTTGTGTGTGTCCTATAAAGGAATAGTTCAATTAGAATTATTATTTTTTTAAGCTGAACAAAACAGAAAATATGAAAAGATGACCAAATGACGAAACTTCTAAAAGGAAAGAGCCAAAAGCACATAAACACATCAAAAAATAATAACAAACAAACATAAATAAATAAATAAATCACATTAAAAACATATGAATTAATGAGCATATAAACAAACTATATGAATAGTATATAAATATATAGATACAATAATGTGTATAGGTAAAATGATGAATGTAGGTAATAATTTATTGCAACATAATTTATTATTATTATTATTATTTACATTTGTGATCCAAGCACACAAATAATCTAGGTATTTTAATCCTCATTTAATGTACTCTTTTAATTTTATAATTAACATTTTATTTATTTATTTTTGCTTTTATTTATTTATTTACAGCTGCCTGCTATATAACTTTGTGTTCCATGAATCCACATATGATATTTTGAAATTTAGTTTAATTTATTAATTCTTTTTTTATTTATAAATTTTTGCTTTTTTATTTTTTACATTTATTTTATTGTTATTTTTTGTTAATATTCGAGTTTGACAGGTGCACTACCAATTTACTTTGATAAAAGAAAAACTATCAAGACAGATGCCTGATAAATAACTTATATAACTTATATTAATCTTTTATTTTTTTATTATTATTATTTATATTTTATTTATTGTTATTTTATTATTATATTCTTTTATTTTATTTCTCCAGAAAATCTATTTTTTTCCCCTTACTTCACAAAATGAACCTACCAGAAATGATTTACATGTTCTTCTCTTCAAGACTTCATCATAGCATGTCATACTCCCTCATGGGAATGTCTTTAGCAGTTTTCCTGGGAGGATGATACCTGGTCTGTCAGTGAATATAGATAGTTATGGTGTAATGATAAATTGAAAGACTGAGCAATGCTCTCAGAGACACAGGTGGTCAGTGTGTGTGTGTGTGTGTGTGTGTGTGTGTGTGTGTGTGTGTACATTAAAACTCAAAGCTTAAAAAGGCAGAACAGGCAACATGACACACAAGAATGCAGTAGATTCCAAACAGGGTTGACATGTCAGACATTCTGCATGCTGTCTCTTTAATGATCAAAATAACATTTGCATAATCTTGCCTGTGTTGTTTGAACTCTCCCTTTTACTGTGAGATAAATGTATGCGTGTGTGAGTGAGTATCCTTGAAAGTGTGTGATTTAGGAGTTGACAGGACACAGAACACTCTGCACCTCCTTATCAGCGGCCTGGTACCAACCAGAGTCAATCCCCAAGAGGAAAAACAGCACCTCGTGTGTGTGAGAATGCGTCTGAACGGGTAACTCCTCCAATGTTATGATCTAGTTTATTTTTCTCATCTGTTGCTGACAGTACCACTCTCCACAAGTCCTTTGTTTATTTCTACTTCTTTTTCAGTCCAAAGCCCTCATTTATGTTCAAAGTGTTTAAAACCTCTTAATTTCAAACAGACAGGCAGTTATGGTATTATAATGTGTAAAGAAATGTCTTTCAGATCCTCTGTGTCTACAGCTGGAAAAGCAGCCATTCAACACTATATGTAAGATATTGGTTATTGTGGAATCTATCTGTGTATGTGTGTGTGTGTGTGTGTATAAAATACTTGATTTAGTACTTTAATACTTGATTTAATTGATTTCTAATTTCATTTTTAAATGGTATTCCAATTCCTCATTATGAAATAAATGTTTTTCTCTAGTTGATGTTGGCCACAATTATTGGCACCCAATTATTACAACATCCTTTTGCCAAAATAACAGCTTAGTTTTCTCCTGTAATACCTGACGAATTTGTTGAAGGCCTGACAAGAGATCAGAGACCATTCCTTCATCCAGAATCACTCCAGATCCTTCAGATTCACAGCTCCATTTTGGTGCTTCTCCTCTTCAGTTCATTCCACTCATTTTCTACAGGGTTCAGGTCAGAGGCCTGGGATGGCCAGGGCAGAAGCTTGGTTTTGTGCTCAGTGACACATTTTTCTGTTGATATTGATGTTTGTTTTGGATCATTGGAAGATCCAACGACGACCCATTATAAGATTTCTAACAGAGGCAGTCAGGTTTAGATTTTTTATCTGTTGGTATTTGATAGAATCCATGATGCCATGTATCTGAACAAGATGTCCAGGATCTCCGGCAGAAAAACAGGCCCACAAAATTAAATCCAGCAGTATATTTAACCATGGGCATGGGGTACTTTTCATCCCTGTTTGTACTAAACCGATCTGGTGGGTTTGGTGCCAAAAAGCTCTTATTTTAGTTTCATCTGACCATAGACGCCAGTCCTGTTTGAAGTTTCAGTCGTGGCTGACAACTGAATATGCTGGAGTTTGTTTTTGGATGAGTGAGAATTTTTCTTGAAACCCTCCAGAACAACATGTGGTGATGTAGGGGCTGTTTGATTTTTTAGATTTTTTTTAGGCTTTCTGACCCCAAGATTCAACTAATCTCTGCAATTCTCCAGCTGTGATTCTTGGAGAGTCTTTGGCCATTCAAACTCTCCTCCTCACCGTGCATTAGGACGATATAGACACACGTCCTCTTCCAGGCAGATTTGTAACATCTTGATTGGAACCTCTTAATTATTGCCCTGATGGTGGAAATGGGGATTTTCAAGTCCTTTAGCTCTTTTCTTACAGTCACTTTCTATTTTGTGAAGCTCAACAGCCTTGTTCAGCACATCAGAATTGATGAAGGGATAATTGTGGCCAACATGCATTAGGTAAAACATTTATTTCATAATGTGAGTTTCAGCCCACTTTCAATTGTTTTACTCCAATGATAGGTTAGAATTTTGTGAATTTTGTGAAGGAAAGATAAAAAAGGTTATCGATGCAGATTTATTTTCACAGCTGCCTTTGCGCATATTTACCAAGGGTGCCAATAGTATAATATATATAATATAATAAAATTATATATATATATATATATATATATATATATATATATATATAATTTTATTATATTATATATATTATACTATTGGCACCCTTGGTAAATATGCGCAAAGGCAGCTGTGAAAATAAATCTGCATCGATAACCTTTTTTATCTTTCCTTCACAAAATTCACAAAATTCTAACCTATCATTGGAGTAAAACAATTGAAAGTGGGCTGAAACTCACATTATGAAATAAATGTTTTACCTAATGCATGTTGGCCACAATTATCCCTTCATCAATTCTGATGTGCTGAACAAGGCTGTTGAGCTTCACAAAATAGAAAGTGACTGTAAGAAAAGAGCTAAAGGACTTGAAAATCCCCATTTCCACCATCAGGGCAATAATTAAGAGGTTCCAATCAAGATGTTACAAATCTGCCTGGAAGAGGACGTGTGTCTATATCGTCCTAATGCACGGTGAGGAGGAGAGTTTGAATGGCCAAAGACTCTCCAAGAATCACAGCTGGAGAATTGCAGAGATTAGTTGAATCTTGGGGTCAGAAAGCCTAAAAAAAATCTAAAAAATCAAACAGCCCCTACATCACCACATGTTGTTCTGGAGGGTTTCAAGAAAAATTCTCACTCATCCAAAAACAAACTCCAGCATATTCAGTTGTCAGCCACGACTGAAACTTCAAACAGGACTGGCGTCTATGGTCAGATGAAACTAAAATAAGAGCTTTTTGGCACCAAACCCACCAGATCGGTTTAGTACAAACAGGGATGAAAAGTACCCCATGCCCATGGTTAAATATACTGCTGGATTTAATTTTGTGGGCCTGTTTTTCTGCCGGAGATCCTGGACATCTTGTTCAGATACATGGCATCATGGATTCTATCAAATACCAACAGATAAAAAA
>NW_015505919.1:431084-446657 GCF_001515645.1 Sinocyclocheilus grahami | reverse complement strand
TAAAAAAAATATATATATATATATATATATATATATATATATATATATATATATATATATATATATATATATACACACACAATGTTTTTTTCACATACATTACTTAACAAATGTAAAAAAAAAGAATGGAATAATTTTTTTATGTAACGTTTATATTGCATTTTTATAAAGTGTTCACAAATTACTTGTCTTTATGCATTTGAATTAATAATGTATTATTTTATTGTTACATTTGACTACCATTAAAAAAGCTGTTTGTTTATAATGACTATATATTTGTCAACTTTAAAGGTGATACTAATGATTTTTCTTATTTTCTTACATTTATATATATTTTCAACATTCATTAAATGAGCAGTTTTAAATATCTATTATAGTTTCAACAGATTCTTTTTTTCATTATATATATATATATATATATATATGAATTATATATATATATATTTATGAATTTTATATATATATATATATATATATATATTTATGAATTATATATATATTTAGTCACACTCCAATTCCTCCATAGCTCCACATTAACATCAACGTCTTTGAGAACATAAGCATCTAAGTGGCACTGTGTGACAAACACAAGATTATTGATGGGATTTTGCTATATTTCGTTAATGGTGTTTGCACAAAGTGACATTTAAATTGTAATGCATCTTCAGATGAGTGGCCAGACCAAGATCTAGGCTGGGAGCATTTACCATGACCAGTGGAACAAGCTCTTAACCTCTACAAGGAAACAATCAGTGCGTAGGTGTTTAGATATGACCTTTGACCTGTAGAAGAATCATCTATCTGCCTCTGGTCTGATAACTCGGAGCCTGTAGATTATCTCAGAATGCTACTTTAGAGCTGATGGAGCTAGGACAGGAGATCCACACCAGCTGTCTTCATGACAATGTGGCTCCCTCGTTGGGTCGGGTCGCTTTTGATGGGCGCCCATCCTGAGGATGTCTGACAAGGAGGATGCAGTTGGTCTGTGTTATTATTAGCCGGTCCCTGACTTTAAGGGATCAATGTGACCCGACAGGAGTGTTTCGCATACATTCAAGACTTCAAGTGTAGACTAACAGGAGGAAGGAAAGAGCAGGATGAAGCAGAAATTATATATTTTTTAGGGGTGGTGGATTTAAAAGAAAAAAATAACTAAATGTATGACTAATAACCGGCAAAATCAATTAATTAACAGACAAAATGGGGCAAAAAAGACAAAAAAATTCTTGTCATTCTCCCACAACATGAAATTTTTTATGTACACTACTGTTTAAAAGTTTGGGCAGAAGTATACATTTTTGGGGGGGGGGGGGGGGGGGGGGGGCCTTCAGGCTTCCATGAGACAGATCCAGAAGCGTTGTGTTTATTCACAGAGTGGGAATGGCACAGGAAGCTGCCAACAGGACCTTGAAACAGTTGCTGCGCGATCCCTGCGTTTCTATAGGAGGAAATGGGGAGTGTGGGCGTGGGCCTTCCAGAGGCCACTTCCAGTCTGGTGCTTTGAGGTAATGCACATAGTCAAAGAGAAACTCACATAATCCATCCATCAGAAGAATGACTAGTCCACAGTGCTCAGAGAAATGATTGGTCAGTTACAGAATGTTTCTGCTATGATGAGTTGAACTCAGTCGACATCTTTTCAATAAAATCACTGAAAATTAATGATTTTTTCCATAGATTTGATTTAATCAATGCAAATCACACAATGGCAGTAAGATTGTTAAAGCATTTACTTTAATTACGTAGTATGAACTAAAAAAAACTATTTTGAGCTGTAAAGTTGTCTAAATTGTCATTTCTGAAGTGGGAATATTTTTCTATCAACTATAGAAATATATACACTACCATACCATTCATAAGTTTGGGGTCATGATGATTTTTAATTAATGTATTCAGATGCATTAAATTAGTGAAAAGTGACAGTAAAGACATTTATAATGTTACAAAAAAATTACATTTCACATAAATGATGCTCTTTTGAACATCAGAGAATCCTGAAAAAAGTTCCACGCTTACGCTGCTCAGGTGTATTCAAAATACAATAATACAGTAATAAGTTATGTGATAAAATAATAAAAATAGAGTATAATAAATGTTCTATTCAGCACCAAATCAGCATATTAGAATGATTTCTGAAAACACTGAAAACTGGAGTAATGACTGCTGAAAATTCAGCTTTGCTATCACAGGAATAAGCTGCGTTTTAAACTGTATATGCATTTTATTATATATAAAATTATTTGCTATTTTGAGATAAAAATATTACTGTTTTTTACTGTATGTTTGATCAAATAAATGCAGCCTTAGCGAACTGGACATTTTTAGTGAGATGCATCCATATGACAATTAACGATTATGAAAAAAATTGTTTATGATATAATAGTTAATTAATTTTATGATTAATGTATTTTAGAAATATGAAAAAGGTAGACGTGGTGTGGCATCCTGGTTCCCCTTGGGACAACATTATAGAGAGGAAGGGAGGGTGATGGAGGGATGACAGAGGAATTGTCGGAATGATTGGGTAAGCAGCTATTTATATACAGTAGTACCATTAGCTTTTCCATTGACATTCTAATTTACGGACAAGCACCTCCTGAATTATTGTTAGGAAGTTCACTCTGAAGCAATGCTGGTAGGTATAAAAGGGGTTTGTAATCACACACACATTTGGATTTAAGCCACATAGACCCTGGCATGGAAATATTTTCCTTTCCTTTCCCTTCATCACACGGGATGCATGTTTTACACATTCCACCTCTGGGAAATCTCTTTCTGTCCCCCAGTCAGTCTCTTTCTCAGAGTATCTGGATGCTCTGATTAGTTATCCCTAATCTGTATAGAATGCCAGTATCTAGTGATACACTCTAAAAAATGCTGGGTTAAATATGAAAAGGGACAAACCCAGCTATTGGGTTGTTTTGACCCAGCGGTTGGGATGTTTTGAACCCAACCGCTGGGTCAAAACAACCCAATAGCTGGGTTTGTCCCTTTTTAACCCAGCATTTTTTAGAGTGTACCTTGTTGTTTTTCATCTAGGGGATCCTTTGGCTCTTTCTATCTTTATTTAAAGCCAGCACATCCCCCACAGATGTCTCTCTCCCACTATGCCCTGACCCTGGATCTATGTGTGGAATTCTCTCTTCATTTATCTGTGTGGGCCTCGTCCTCTCCCATATCCTTTTATTTTTTCACAATCCTGATCCTGGTATGTTGCTTCCTAAATTACATCAGTATAACCCTCGACTGGCACACAATTGAGCAGATCTCTTTAAGGAATATAGCTCACCCAAAATTGAAAATTCATCACGCCATTCCAAACTTGTATGTTTTTTTTATTTTCTTCCATGAAACACAACAGGAGATGTAAATGAAAGGGACTGAATGGATAGATGAATTCCTGGTTTGGAAGTGAAAGTGGACCAGCAGATCATACTTGGAAATAAGCTAGGCCTACTGTATAGAATCCCGGGACAGACAGTGGCAAATTTAATTGTCAAAGTTATCAGATTAAATGTCACAACCTTCTTTGAGAAGCTGAATGTGTCAGCACAAATCTCTATAACATCAAATAACTGTGTTACTTATTATTTTTGGACACTCCTAATTGTTGATGTTTACATAGATATGTGTTTACTCTCGGTAGCAAATACTCTATTGCCAAATTAAAAATGCTGTTTTGTGATGTCATAACCAGCACTGCCCTCACCACTTTTTAGAACAAAAGATCTAATAATAAATGACTGAATGAAGATAATGCAAGAGAAACGCAGTGTGTGAAAGGACACTTTCAGGTGACTCCTGTGACACTCGTTTCCTGCACTTTCACGAGTTCACACTTAGGTTCATAAGTGAGTTCATAACTAAGGTTATGCGTATTTGGCGTGCTGTCCGGGGAGAGGGCTCCGATCTCGGTAATTCTCCAGCCCGGGGTAGGCTACTCCCTCTGTCCGGGGAGAGGTGTCCGAGCTCGGCTTTTAGCCCGGACCCAGAGCGCTCCTCCCCGTGCTGGGGTATTATCACTGAGCTGTCATCTGCAGAAGCTCTGTTTAAAACGGTCTGCACGTGTTGTTTGAACCAGAGTCGTAGAGAGAGAGAGATGCGAGTTGCGACAACTCCGTTCACTCCAATGGACCAGTTGTTGTTTTTATCACAGCGCATCGTGGAGCCGCTCAGTAGTTCCTGGAAGTTAGCGCTCATACTATCAGCGCCGTAGAGATGCAGCAGAAGAGACCGCTGTGACGAACTTTTAAAAGGTAAGGCATTTATAAAATACAATTGTATATTATAAGCACAGCTTATCAAATTACCTTGTGCATTAAAACAGTTTATTATAAGATTATTCCTCACTTAATTAGTCGATTTACGGGATGCTATTCATTCCCTTCATGCCGTTTCATCCATCGTTGTGTAATTAAGGCTTTTAAACTTGATTTTTTGCTGGTGGGGAGTTATTTAATAGACTTGGATTTATTGCAAAGGATGCTGATGGACCTAAGTGAGAATGAAAAGTTTAAAATAGGTGAGCAGTTGTCATTTCAGATTCATGCTAGGCTAAATTTCCAAAAATGTATTATATCCCATCACTATATAATAGAAGTAATCACAGTAAACCTGTACATTATTACTGTATTTTATACTTAAACATCTTGGCTACTATAGAAGTACTGTGTTGGAGGAGCAGATGCCACAGGACTGAAATGTGATGGAGCATCACTTAACCATTTCTCCTGTGTTTTTTCCCTTCTCTACCTTGCTTTCAGAACAAGAACCACCTGTAATGAGACATCACCCTCACAATGAGTCTCTTCACTGGGCTTTGCAAGTCTTTCCCTGTTCTTGTGTCTAGTATGATTACATCACATTTTGTTGGTGTAATCTATAGATTGCTCCTGCTGACTATATCCAGCCTCTTACGGAGACTTCAGATGACCCAACACCTGTGAAGAGATGACGCCAACCCTTGAGAGGACTTCAGATGAAGCTGACTCTGAATAAACATACAAAACTGCTACATTTTCCTTTCATTGTAATCAACATGATCACATGTAACCATTGCTTTAATTTGTTCATTGTTTCTGTATACATGACGTTACTTAACTGCATGATTTGTTTAGCCTAATTTTAGAACATTTCTGCCATATGAACATTACTTTGGCACAGTTACACCTGTTAACAGAACTCTTATTTGTAATGTAGAAACATTCATTTTCTGTAAAGCTGCTTTGAAACAATGTGTATAATAAAAAGTGTTATACAAATAAGTGAATTGAACCAAACTTGATGCATAATTTTTTTTCTCCTCTCCAGATCAGTAGGGAAACCATACATTCACACTCCTTTCTGTGAGTGGCTGGAGCATTCATAATGCAGCACAGCAAACTATGGTGGAGACTATACAAGTACAACATGCTTTTCAGTTTATTACACATGTATAAATCAATTGCTGTAAATAAGTGCATAACAAAAGCCAACATTATAACCAATAGAAATTACATTCATTTACAGTTGAAATCTACAGAGTCGGTGTCTCAGAGGATTAAAGGTTGTGTTTATATCTTGGAGACCTGAGTTCAAATCCAGCTGTTACTTACGGACAGTGGAATCTATGGTATGTTGGCAGCTTTAATTAATGCTGTAACTAAACATAACATCAAAAAGACCCCTGAAACAAACTTGCAAACAGCATTACAAACTCAATGGCTCAGGAGGTAAAACATTGCATTTTTAATCTTGGAGACCTGAGTTCGAATCCCACTATTGCTTGTGTTAAATTGTCATCATATAGCTAAATACATGTGCTTGGAAGTGAAGGCTGCGATCCAGACAAGGATTCAAATCCCACCTCAGCATGTCAAAATTTAACTGGTTTATTTCACAGGTGAGTGGTGAAATATAAGCTATTTAACACATTGAGACAAGAGATCTGTGGCTCACTGGTAAGAGTGCTACCTCACGGGTGAGAGGTTGCTGATTGAACAGTGAAATATAAGGGCAGGCAGGCAGGCAATTAAGCAATCAATCAATCAATCAATCTGTGGCTCGCTGGTAAGAGCACTAGTCTTGTGTTTTTGCATTTGCTGAGATCCCACTACAAAAAAAAAAAAACATTCATAATGGTGTGGTTTAAATGCGGGTCTTTGAAAAACAAAACTACAACACAGATGTTCAAATTTTACAAGTGCAATAAACTCTTTTCTGTTTTAACGATGTAAGCTACATTTTTCATCATATGACACAAGGTTCTCAAGAATATCAAGGTCAAAACAGTTGAAATCTACAGAGTCGGTGTCTCAGAGGATTAAAGGTTGTGTTTATATCTTGGAGACCTGAGTTCAAATCCAGCTGTTACTTACGGACAGTGGAATCTATGGTATGTTGGCAGCTTTAATTAATGCTGTAACTAAACATAACATCAAAAATACCCCTGAAACAAACTTACAAACTCAGTGGCTCAGGGGGTGAAACATCACATTTTTAATCTTGGAGACCTGAGTTCGAATCCCACTATTGCTTGTGTTAAATTGTCATCATATAGCTAAATACATGTGCTTGGAAGTGAAGGCTGCGATCCAGACAAGGATTCAAATCCCACCTCAGCATGTCAAAATTTAACTGGTTTATTTCACAGGTGAGTGGTTATATAACACATTGAGACAAGAGATCTGTGGCTCACTGGTAAGAGTGCTACCTCACGGGTGAGAGGTTGCTGGTTGAACAGTGAAATATAAGGGCAGGCAGGCAATCAAGCAATCAATCAATCAATCAATCAATCTGTGGCTCGCTGGTAAGAGCACTGCCTCATGGTTCAGAGGTTGCTGGTTTGATCCCAGCCAGATTCCTGTGACACGAAGGAGTGGGCATGAAATAGGAGAGACTTGGCCAAAGCTTTAACTGGTTTATTGCAAAATCACAGGTGAATAGTGAAATCTATGTTCCTTCACGCATCCAGATAAGAGATCTGTGGCTCACTGGTAAGAGCGCTGCCTCATGGTTCAGAGGTTGCTGGTTCAATCCCAGCCAGAGCTCTGCGATATGAGTGAGTGTTGTATGAATGAAGGGGTGAGGATGATTCGGGTCCCCCCCTGAGTCCCAGAGCGATGTCCAGCAGTGGTTATGCTTCTTGATATTAAAAAAAATATTTAGCTGTGACAATGGTGTCTATATTAATATTTATATTAAACAGATGTAGGAGATCAGATTCACCATCAGATGGCACTCAGATTGTGCTTTTTAAAAACCATACATCATATTTTTCATTTAGCCTACAATAGCCATTTATATTACAGAAAATAACCGGACACATTCTTTTATTCCAAAGATGTTAAAAGCAGATCCTTATAACCAAGATAAATATTTATTTAATGTATACGGTCTGTGTCATGTGATTTAAATTTCCATAAAAACACCTTTTTTGCTGATGATACAGCAGCATCTGAAATCTTTTTCTCTCATTTCACTTTTCACCATCAGGAAGATTTTGGTGAGGTTCTTTCTCTGTCACTGATGAGGAGGATGTGAAGCTCTGAGTCTATATCTGGAGCTCTGAGTCTGTATCTGGAGCTCTGAGTTTCTATCTGGAGCTCCGAGTCTCTATCTGGAGCTCCGAGTTTATTGTGTTTATATCTTGGAGACCTGAGTTCAAATCCAGCTGTTACTTACGGACAGTGGAATCTATGGTATGTTGGCAGCTTTAATTAATGCTGTAACTAAACATAACATCAAAAATACCCCTGAAACAAACTTACAAACTCAGTGGCTCAGGGGGTGAAACATCACATTTTTAATCTTGGAGACCTGAGTTCGAATCCCACTATTGCTTGTGTTAAATTGTCATCATATAGCTAAATACATGCGCTTGGAAGTGAAGGCTGCGATCCAGACAAGGATTCAAATCCCACCTCAGCATGTCAAAATTTAACTGGTTTATTTCACAGGTGAGTGGAGAAATATAAGTTATTTAACACATTGAGCCAAGAGATCTGTGGCTCACTGGTAAGAGTGCTACCTCACGGGTGAGAGGTTGCTGGTTCAATCTCAGCCAGAGTCCTGTGGTATGAAGGAGTGGGGGTGATTCAGGAAAGCCTCTGCTTAAGCTTTAACTGGTTTATTGTAAAATCACATGCAGGTGAACAGTGAAATATAAGGTCAAGCAAGCGATCTGTGGCTCACTGGTAAGAGCACTGCATCATGGTTCAGAGGTTGCTGGTTTGATCCCAGCCAGATTCCTGTGACATGAAGTAGCGGGGATGACATAGAAGAGACTTGGCCAAAGCTTTAACTGGTTTATTGCAAAATCACAGGTGAATAGTGAAATCTATGTTCCTTCACGCATCCAGATAAGAGATCTGTGGCTCACTGGTAAGAGTGCTGCCTCATGGTTCAGAGGTTGCTGGTTCAATCCCAGCCAGAGCTCTGCGATATGAGTGAGTGTTGTGTGAATGAAGGGGTGAGGATGATTCGGGTCCCCCCCTGAGTCCCAGAGCGATGTCCAGCAGGGGTTATGCTTCTTGATATTAAAAATTTATAGCAGCTGTATAAAAATGTTGAACCTCTGTCCCTTCCCCACCCGTTTAGGTTACCATCTTGTTTTATTAATATCACTCTCCATTTTTTATGTTTGTCACTAAAATCAAGCCTAAACTATAAAACTGACCTGAGATCAGTTAAAACACAGAAATATTTAAAAATATAATGAAGCCTTGTTGTATGGAAATCAAGTGACTTGGCCACTGATTGAATTAAAAGATTCATAAGAGATTCAAAGCTTCATGAACCAGCATTTCAAAAGCATCTGGCACTTCATATAAGAGCTGCTGGCTCACCTGTGTTTGATTCCGGTCTTTTCTTGATCACACTGCCCCGTTCCAATCTGTGCTCTACTTTTCTATTAAAAAAAGAATAATGAAGTTTCTCATATACTGTTTAAACAATGTTATTTCATTCAAGTAAGTGCAGACAATTTGCTAGAAAAGATTAGGTGATTTATTAAAATGTCCAAGAAATTAAGTGAAAAAAGCCAATATCAGTGGCTCAGGAGATAAAAGCATTGTGTTGAGTTCAAATCCCACTGTTGCTTAGATTCAATTGTTGTCAAACTTCCCAAAACACCAGGATTCAGTGTGAGAGCCACGGTGGTGCAAGCGGCTAAACAGACATTCTCTGTCAATAAAGCTGTGATGAGGACAATGGTTCAAATCCCACTTCAGCATGTTGTGATTGTGATCACCCAACAGAGAGACTCTGCCAAAGCATTAGCTGGTTTATAGTAAAATCAAAGGTAAATGATGAAATACTGTATAAGTTCCTTCATATGCTTAGACAAAAGATCTGTGGCTCACTGGTAAGAGCACTGCCTCACGGTTCAGAGGTTGTTGGTTTGATCACAGCCAGATTCCTGTGGTGTGGGGGTGATTCAGAAAAAGTCTCTGCTTAAGCTTTAACTGGCTTATTGTAAAATCACATGCAGGTGAACAGTGAAATATAAGTTCCAGCATCTAGTCACACAAGAGATCTGTGGCTCACTGGTAAGAGCACTGTCTCACAGTTCAGAGGTTGCTGGTTCAATTCCAGCCAGAGCTCTGCGATATGAGTGAGTGCTGTGTGAATGAAGGGGTGAGGATGATTCGGGTCCCCCCTGAGTCCCAGAACGATGTCCAGCAGTGGTTATGCTTCTTGATGTTAAAAAAAAAAAAAAAATTAGCTGTCTAAAAATTTTGAACCTCCGCCCCTTCCCCACCCGTTTAGGTTACCATCATTTGCTTTCTAGAGGGGTGAGCCTCCAAAAAGAAAATGATGGTAACCTACATGCCAAGTACACAATAAAACACAAACACAAGTAATGTGTCCCGCCTGTCCATAAGCAGATGTCCTTCATTACAGCGAATGTCTGTCCACACATCCCAGAGCTCTGTGTGGTCCAAACACATCTCTTGTTCTGTAGGGGAAAGACATAATTTAAGAAATTACACAACATTGTACACATAGTTTTAGTTTTACAAACACTTATAATTTACATTTTGTAAATGTCTAGTTGGGACTTGAACACTTGTCTCTATCAAAGCCTTTCCCCCAAGAACATGAGTTGAGTCACTAGTGCCACTGTGGCTTTCAAACTGATAGCTGGCATTTTGTAAATTATGCCCATTCCACCTGTTTCTGCCAAATTGTTTATAGAATATGAATAGAAAGACACTATATATTTCATAATAATAATAATTATATATATAAATAATAAAAAAGAGGTTATTATTATTATTATTATTATATATTTCATAGACAGAGACGGCACAGTTAAAGAATCAAAGAAGATCTACAAAAAAACAGAACAAGATTAAATAACACATAAGAAAACGCTACACAATGAAAACCTTAATGGTCCAAACTAGTGTCAAGTAGGTAGTGTAGGTTTATTTTTCAACATTTCCCAGAAAATCAGTGTGAGAAACTGCTGTGGGAACAGTTGATTAGATGCGTTTAGTCCAAAATGATTTGCATGTAGTTCACATGCAGACGTAATGCTAATTCTTTTGTCTGTAAATAGAAAGTTAGTCATATATAGACAATAACTACATTGAATAAACTTCTTTATACTAAAAGTATTTTTTGTTGTTGTAGTGCTTAAAGTAAAAAAAAAAGTGTTTAGGTGGTGTACTGATAAAAAGAGTGAAATTCTTGAAAAAAATGAAAGGGGTTGTAATTTGGCATATTTTTCATTTGCTTTTTAAAAATATTTTTAAGTAGCAGTGAAGCAATTTGTTTACATTTTTATTTACATTAAAAAATGTGTGTAACTAACATGCAAGAAGTCATTTTGTTGTTAAAACAAATGAGACAGAAATAAAAAAATATCCCTTTAATATTTTTTCCCCTTTGACATTTACATATATATTTAGTTTTTCTTGACCTTTTTAAGAAAATGACATTACCAGCACTACCAAAATATGATAAGGTACTCTTTTTAAGAATAGTTTATAACGAAATTCATTATCAAATATTTACTTATCATGTTTGCAAATATTACAAAATGGAATCAACAATCATTTTTCGATCAGCCTGACTGCGACGTGTAAAACGGACACGCCCTTCTTCCTGTTTTACACGATGCTATTGGTTTAAAATAACGTCACGCCCTTTAGGTAAAACGACCAATCCGCCACAAGAGGTGTTTCGGTTCTCCACTCTTATTGGTCAGATTCGTCAGTCAATCTAATTGTTTGACAGCGCATAAACACACCCATTTTGCATTGGTTTGAGAGACTAAATTTGTTTCTTGGAATCAGAGTGGATTAACTGTTTTTCAGTTGTGTGTTTACTGTATAAAGTTAATAAACCGATATGCACATGTTTTCTCTCTCTGACTATGGTCTTTGTGTACATTGCCTCATTGTTGAGGTGATGCCACTTTTACATATTAACGAGCGTGAAACCATTTTATTATACTAACTGACTCCATAATATCTTAAGGACTTCGCATTTTCCGTCAACCTGTGTTGTGTGAACAGAACCGCAAGTGACAACTAGTTGTTTTTGTGGTGTTTCTGTGACTCACATGAACATGGGCCGTGCATCGTTCGAAGTTTCTTCTTCTGTTAACAGCTTCAAGTTCTGGATGAAAGTGAAGCGCGCTGCTGCCGCCTAGTGGAGCGGATGGGAACTGTTCTTTAGTTTCTACCTAAAGGGACGTATTATACAGCTAAAAGATAGTAAGATGTTATTAAGTTTATGTGACTGGTTCAATTCAAAACGTCTAGCTTGCTTTAACATTTGATACTCAAGAATCAATTTATAAAGTTAAATGTGTCAAGGTCAGGTAGAAAAAGATCAAATGCGTTGAACTCAATGCCACGTGCTCAAACATGCAAACACATATTTACAAAACTGGACGATCTTCTTCTTTTGTATGGATTTATCTGTTTTAAGTAGATGTTTATTTGTCCTTGGTTATTTAAAATGTGTGTTGTGTTTGTTCACAGTTAATTATTTAATGTTGTCCCGGTGTTTACAGATTCAAGCAGCATATGGTAAAGCTTGAATAGTTTAGGAACAATTTCTTTAAATGGTTAAAGTGTGCATCCAAATGCACGTTGACAATCTAGAAACTAATGACTGAAATAACGACTAAACTTATAAATAGTCTAATATTGGCCTTGTACTGATTAATATCAAAGGCGCACGCCTGAGATCAGATCAGTGTATCAGCGCCCTCTTGTGGACAGTAAGTGTATCTGCATTAATAAATGAAAAGAGCAGTACCTGTAGCAGCTCTATGCCCCTTACCTGTCGTGGGTAAGTAATTTCATTGTGGATGTACTATAACTCTAAAGTGGCACCATTATATTGGGAATGCACTGAAACATATTTACTGTTTCCATAAATGCAGAATACTTCACAAGCACACTTATGCGTACTATATAATTGTTCCCGGTGACTCAGCTATTTTACATACAGAATATTTCACAAGCACACTATACAAGTACGTATAATTGTGCTTGTGAAATATTCTGTATGTAAAATATTCTACATACTGTAATAGCGGAGTCACCGGGGACACTTTTTTTGGTATTTGCGTGTTTTCATTCTGCGCGTTACATTGTTACGCCAGCAGGTGGCGATAAACGATTGTCTTTATGAACGAGTCGTTTGAGTGGATTCGATGAGTCGATTCGTTCGAAACACGGGTTCATTCAGTAACGAAACCAGTGAGACGTTCAGATCGGCCAACGCAAAAATTACTGTATCATCAGTTTGTTGAAAGATTGGGCGATAACTATTAAATAAACATTCCTTTGTTGGGGATTTTTCTTTTGGCATTTTGTAGAAATAAAATGATTTTAGAGAGCATTTTGACATGAAACACTCTGAAATATTAACTAATACAAAATCAATTAAGAATATACCTTTATTGGTAAATGCAAAAATATTGCAGAAATGCTTTTTTGGCCATGTAGACAAGTTACATGAGCTGCAAACAGGTCATAAATTATTTGTTTTTACTCTTTAAATACATTTACTGTATGGAATCATGCACTTAGAACTGAATCAAATCAACAATGCAACATAATAAGGTTTACAGAAAGACACACAGAAAGACACTTAATAAGGGACAGATTGAAAATTTTGATAACCTCTTGATTTGTTGGTAAACATTTTTTTTTGTCTTGACTACTTAAAACAGTGGTTCTTCTTAATCCTGGTCCTGCACTTTTGTTTTCCTCTGTAATCTGACACTCAGCTGAGTTCATGCAGCTTATACAGAGTTGAATCAGGCGAGAGAGACAAACTAATATGCAGCGCTGGACCAGAATCAAAAAATGCAGACCTAGACAAATGAACTGTGTACACTGAGCAACACCAGGTCCCATTTCAGCATCCACGTTACAGAAGGATTACATTATATATATATATATATAGCATAAAACTAATGCACAACATGAACCTTGTACTTTGACGAACAGCTTGTTGTTTCTGCTAATGTAAAAATGACGTGTAACACGGACACTATAATTGTAAATTATCCATCACCAATATCTGTTGAGGCTTATAAATTGCATAAATTAAGCAAGTGAAAAATCTTGACACATTAAACGACTTCAATCCAATATCATCCAGCATCTGCTGAAATAAAAGCAACACTTTTTGTTTGCATTTAAGGCATAAGCACAAAAAAAAAATGCATGCAGAGGTTTCTCAGGTACACAGCTGGTACATTTTGATATAAAGTGAAAGGTAAAGGCATTTTTTTTTTTGCATTATTATAGATCCTTTTCAGTTACTGTGCATGTGGAATATATAAGAGCAGGTGGTAGCATGGCTATAATTTTGACTTTTTAACTGCTTGGTTTCAGGTGACATCCTTCTAGAAGGTGAAGCGCCTGTCATTGGACTGGCCCACCTTGTCCAGGCTGGGGTTGCAGGCGAACTGAATCATGGGAGGAGGTCCACACATGAGGATGAGTGTGTCATCTGCGGGTGGAGGAAGGTGGTTCCTCACCATGTCTTCATTGATGAAGCCTTGGCTGTACTCCCAACCTAACACATGAAGTTGATTATTTCAGCTTGTCACCTTCTGCTTGATTTTTAATGTCTGGTTGAAATTGAGTAAGTCACCTAAACTCAGGTTTTTCATTTTGCTAAACAGCATCTACAAAGGCAAGAGATTCTTACCATCTGGAGCTCTGTCGATGGTGTACCACAGCTTAAAACGTGTTGGGTGACTGGCCATGACCTCTTCTAACTCCGTACGCAGGAGAATGTCTTTTTCTGTCTGTTGGAGAAGACAAAAAGAGTAGTGAGTGAGTGGGAATAATTATTAGTTTGACATACTTTTCATGACAACAAACACACTGAACCAAATAGATGTATTTTTGTGCGTAACTGCACTTTTAGCATTAAATATATTTTTGTGCATAATTAGTACATATGTGCATAAAAATGGAAGAAAATCCTTGGCTCACTTGGTTTGCGAAAAGTAAGTAACACACGGTCTCATCCTTTGGATCGTTCATGATTGCTTGGATTATCTGGAGCATAGGTGTAATGCCTAAAAGAAATAAAGATGAACTCGCAAGAAAATCCCTACAATTGTTCTCAAAAAAAAAAAAGGCTCATGTGCTTACCTGTTCCCCCAGCAATCATGCCAACATGTTTTGCAGTTTTAATCACAGGGTCTGATTTCTTATCAGGCTTGATTGCAAATGATCCTGCAGAAAAGTTGATACTGTATCGTTTTGAAATGAATGTTATAATGTGTTTGACAGTCAAATATTTTTATGCTTCCAGAATGTTCATGTGCAATTAATTTTCATTTTCCTTGCAACAGTAGATGTTTTCATAGCATTGTCCTGACTCACGGTGGATTTTTTAAAACTACAAACCTCTGCCTTTGTAAACCAGCAGTCCACTTGGTCCTCTGAAATCAATTGTGTCACCAATACGAAGGCTCTCCAAGTACTGAGACATCTTCCCACCCTCGGGAAACTTTGGATGGACATTTTTGTAGTATATCTGAAATGAGGCAACAAAATGTTTAAACTTGAAAGAAATTTTAGATGCGAAAATATTTGTTTTACAGTTATATTCATTGTATGTTATACCTTCACAACCAGGTCAACAAAGCCTTTGTCATCATCACTAGACACAGGGGTGTAAGGCCTCACCACAAGGTTGCCATCAATCTTGGCAGACAGGTAGATGTGTTGTCCTACATATGCAATGCATAAACGTTAAATGTAGCACAAATACAAGTATCTCTTTTTTTCTTTTTTTTTATTGTTTTACATGCTTTAAAGACAGCCTTATATTTGCCTTGTACTTGTACGTGATTGAACTTAAAATAAACGCAACGGTCTTAAAGGGGTCATATGATGCTTTTTAAAGATCATTATTTTGTGTATTTGGTGTAACAGAATATGCTGACATGCTTTAATGTTCAAAAAACACATTATTTTTCAAATACTGTACATTATTGTCATCCTCTATGCCCCGCCTCTCTCAAACGCTTTGTTTTCTACAAAGTCCCTCCTTCTGACAAGCGCAGTCTGCTCTGATTGGCCAGCTGACCCAGTGCATTGT
>NW_015505919.1:421404-430585 GCF_001515645.1 Sinocyclocheilus grahami | reverse complement strand
GTTACTGAAACCACGCCTTCTTTCTTTGCGTGCACATTTGGGCGGCATTATGCAAATATTTCCACATAGTGAGGTAGATATGTGGGGGCGTGTTAGAATGAGCCGTTTTAGGGGGGCGTGGCAGAGTCTTAACTTTGATAAAGATTATCTCTTTGGTTTTGAGACTTTAGTCTTTGCAACTTCAGGGATCTTATCTATGCACAATCAGCTTGTAACACTCCAAAGAGAAAGGAAAACTTGAAATCGCATCATATGTCCCCTTTAATATTGCACTCACCGATAGGAAGTCCAAGAACATGTTCAGGTGATTTTAAAGCAAAGCGAAACCTTCTTGTATCATGACTGGTAATCTTAAAAGAGAGAAATTCAATTAGCTGTTACTACTAATAAAATCTATTTATATACAAGTTAAACCACTACATTTTAAAATATCCTCACCACTTTGTCCACAAGACGCAATGCATACTTCGTATTAGGGTCTTCAAGAGTAATGTGGCAGGTCTTCTTTTTATGCCAAAGAGCCTCCGGATCAAATCAAACACAAACTGAAAGCTGCCAGAGATGAGCTATGGACAGGGAAATTAAAGGGCTTTTTCTAATTATGCAGTCATGTACCAAACAGGTTCATGTACAAAATTATAATGGGCTTGTGCTGCGCTAAGGCTAAAATCAAACTGTGATGGTGGATGTGAGACTGTCAACAAACCCTCAGAATAAAGTTACCAACCTTTGAAGCATTGAAATGCATTTGAAACATCTGTATAACTTAACATTACAGTAAAAACGACGTTCTGCAAGCATTTATTTAATATGTATACACTCACGTTTAAGATGAAGGACATTTTCTCCTGAGGTGTTTACTGAGACTCTCTCAAGCAACGAAGACGGAGAACAAGACTACGGACTAAGAGTAACTTTACTAGAAAGTAAGCTGCCTGTCAAAACGACGACAGCTTCCTGGAGAGGGAGGGGCTAGCTGCTGGTGACGTCGTTACGTAAAGATTAAACCCTTTGTAATGAATCCTCAGTAAACGAGGCTGCGTTACGTCAAAACTGGTAATGTAGACATTTTAATTACACAGTAGAATATAAAAAAAGAGTAGTAGTTAATTGTTTCTTATTGGTTCTTTCACATTGTTGAAGCACTGACAGTCAACTCGTGTATAGGTCATCCTTTTGTCCACCAGACGGCCTCAAAGTACACCTAAATATTACTCCAGAAAAGGAGTAAATTTCACTTGAGTGAAAGTACAAAGGTTTGTGATGACAAAGTGTTATACACTTCTCTTACTGTTCATTTGAAATATACCCACTTTTTAATATAACCTACTCTAAGTTTAAAAGATTAACATTTAATTTAATTCCTCTTAATCCTTGTTAATATTCCAAATAAGGAAATCATTAATGCAGCCAAAGTCAAATTAGAGAAACATGAATGATTAGTTCACTTCGCATCTATGGTGCTATCCATCCCTTTGTCCACCAGAGGGCCACAATGTTCACCTTGTTGAAATTATCCCTTTTGTTAAAGGGATAGTTCACCCAAAAATAATTTTTTTTAAACGTTTATCTGCTTACCCCCAGGGCATCCAAGATGTAGGTGACTTTGTTTCTTCAGTAGAACACAAACGAAGATTTTTAACTCAAACCGTTGCAGTCTGTCAGTCTTAAAATGGAGGTGAATGGGAATCACGGCTTTGAGAGTCAAAAAAACATACACAAACAAAACCAAATTAAAGCCTGCGGCTCGTGACGATACATTGATGTGTAAAGACACGAAACGATCGGTCTGTGCAAGAAACTGAACAGTATTTATATCGTTTTTTACCTCTGATTTTCACCGCAATGTCCAAACTGTCCTGAGCGCATTCGTGTCTTCTTCTTCTTGCTTTACGGTGGATCGCAGACTTATAAGTGCATTACCGTCACCTATATCTCTCAAACGGACCATTGACTCTATCTACAATCTCAAGTAGGAGTGTCAATGGTCCATTTGAGAGATAGGTGGCGGTAATGCACTTATAAGTCTGCGATCCGCCGTAAAGCAAGAAGAAGAAGACACGAACACACAGGCACTAAAACACAAAATTTAGAGTTTGTCTAAATAGGCCAATCAGAGACTATTAACTACTACTATTCCTTTTAATTATACAAATATAGGCCTATCATTCAAACTGATTTATAAAACTGATCCGAGATCAGGTGAAAAACCAAATACACTGCAGAGACATTTTATTTGCAGCACACTGTTGGGGGAAAAAAATCCGTAGAAAAACGGATAAGCTAATGTTCTGGCAGAAAATTATCACTAATAAATGGTAGAAAAACAGTATGTCCTGGCAGAAAATAGTAGCATATTTTTCTTGAAATAAATGACCTTGAAAAAGTAACAAAAACGGATATTTATGCTTTAGTGTATGGAGAAAATAAATGTTATGCCGTGTTAAATTGAATACAAAACGCTAATCTGGTAATATGTAAAAAAAAAAAAAACATTATTCTCTGGATCAGAGTGATCCAATCTAGAAAACAAGCACAAAAGTAAAATGGATTACTTGATCCATGTGATTCCAAATCCGGATCATTCTGATCCAGATTAAAGTCTCAGGACTTCAAATGTGTGACATCCAAAATGAGTGCTTCTGGGGGTCCAGGACCAGTTAAATACACAGTGGGCAATCAATCAAAACAAATAGCAGGTGCAGGTTGTATTGATTAACAAGTTTAATCTCGTGTTTAAAACTACTCGGATCAAAATAAAACGTAATGCTTGATTAAACTCGCCGAATTTAATTATTGCTACCTTCCAATACAATTAGGGATTTGATTCTGTAGTTTAAATCCAAATGGTTCTGATTCCGGCAAATTCATGCTACTATTATAATTAGACTTTTCTGTTTGAATAAGCCATTTTATCGCATAGGCCTATAATGAATATAAAATGTAACACGGAACTAGATTTAGAATACAGAAACTCCTTTGTTTAATAAAATGACTTGACTATAATTAGCACTAATAAACTGATGAATACTAAATTCCCCAGTAGGAGGAGCCATTTAGCAAGTTTAATTATTTATTTTCTTCTTTGATTCCATTTAAAAACCATACCATTATCATTTTTTCTGACACATCAACTTATCCTTCCAAAACAGCTTGCCAATCTAACCAACCATCTTTACATGTTGAGGAAACATATACAATTTCATCCACAAGCTCTATTGAACACACTCAAGTTAATCAATCAATCAATAAAGACTCAACAGTTTATCACAGAAATTTAATGACGACCCAACACAGTGGTCAATCGTGGTCATTTCTATTGACTGTACACAAATGCATGTCATTGAACAACTGCACTGTAGCACAAGTGTAACATTCTTGTTTTTTCGATTGTTAAACTCAACCACATCCCTTATATTTACACCATGTTCTATAGATATTTCTCTATATATTTTTTGTACAATGTACAATGTTTCAATCAGGTGAAATAATAATAATAGCAAACAAATTCCGTTAGACTCTGATCCAGCCAAAGCATGCAGGTTTTTGTCGAATAGACATGTCAAAAGGTGTGCATTAGTGGAAAGTTAAAGCATGTTGAACAGCCTTGAAGCAGAAAAAGCTGAAGCCAAGAAACACAGAGCAAGTCTCTTTTTTTATGTGAGGAGTTGTACAGCTTTTACAAACACGTCATGACATTGGCCTCTGCTTTACATTTGGCTACATGGAGAAGCATCCATGCTAAGCACAAGTAATGGGTCAGACGAGAAAACTAACCTTGCATGGACATATTTGTGCCAAGTAGGCCTATTGCTTTTACAAATCCAGTTTTGCAACACAGTGGTCAATCGTGGTCATTTCTATTGACTGTACACAAATGCATGTCATTGAACAACTGCACTGTAGCACAAGTGTAACATTCTTGTTTTTTCGATTGTTAAACTCAACCACATCCCTTATATTTACACCATGTTCTATAGATATTTCTCTATATATTTTTTGTACAATGTACAATGTTTCAATCAGGTGAAATAATAATAATAGCAAACAAATTCCGTTAGACTCTGATCCAGCCAAAGCATGCAGGTTTTTGTCGAATAGACATGTCAAAAGGTGTGCATTAGTGGAAAGTTAAAGCATGTTGAACAGCCTTGAAGCAGAAAAAGCTGAAGCCAAGAAACACAGAGCAAGTCTCTTTTTTTTATGTGAGGAGTTGTACAGCTTTTACAAACACGTCATGACATTGGCCTCTGCTTTACATTTGGCTACATGGAGAAGCATCCATGCTAAGCACAAGTAATGGGTCAGACGAGAAAACTAACCTTGCATGGACATATTTGTGCCAAGTAGGCCTATTGCTTTTACAAATCCAGTTTTGAGAACACAAATGGTGGGGTTTACTGAAGACATTGCAAATAAGCAGGTCTGATCTTTTAAAATTACATGATGATTTATCCTTGTCAGTTTTTGTGTTAGCTTATCAAAGCAATGGCATTTTGCAAATGCAAGGACATAGATACAGTTACATTATGACTTATTATCTCTGTTACACAAAATAGCAGACAGGGATTTCACAATAAATGTATTTTGTAAGAAAATAAAGTAACTATGCTAAGTTTCTTTAAAATAAATGTATCTTCACAGTTTTAAATTATTTGCATCATGATATTGTTATTCCATGGTCAGCTACATATCAATAAACTATGTATTTCAATGGGTAATTTAGTAATAATCCAACCTTTCATGTTACATGAGGATGTTCATAACCGAGTTATTCCATTGCCGTACATGAAATAGAAATCATACAACACACCTCTAATCAAAACAGGACTCTTGGACAGCGCTACCAGCATGTGTAAGATGCCTACCAATGTTATCCAATATTCATATCTCATGTGTGCCAATAAATGGAGTATTTGGTTGAAATTCTAATGTCATAATCTTTGGATGAAATGCCTTATATACTTCAAAATCTGTCACTTTGGGTTCAGCCTGGCCAACAAAATCTTCTGCTGGTAACACCATACGTCCAGTACAGTTTCGAACTTACCAACATCCTGAAGGGTTACAGACGAACACAGGAAAAAGCGGAACATGCACACTTAAAACAGCTTGTTTTGAGCTGGCTTCACATTTTTCACATTAAACAAAAGCAGCGCAGCAGGTGAAGACCGGGAATATGTACATCAGGTCACGAAGGTGGCGGCCAGTGCAATGGCATCTCTAATAACGCACGATTTCGACAGACTCGCAAGCAACGAACAGTAGAGTCCTGCACAAAGGGCGTAAATCTGCATCCGCAAAAAGGAAAATGAGCTTTTTTGTATTTTACAGAAGTTCCAGACATGATCCATGCAGATTATTTGACACAGATGGTTGGTTACGCAACCTCAAGGCAAGGATGAACTGCTCAGTTTGAAGTGTACTAAGCACAGTGGTAGATTAGAGGGTTTTTAAAACGTGTGGGTTGAAACATAGCTTAGAACTAATGCACTGGTGGACACAATGAACTTTTGGGTGAGACGTAAAACTAAAAGCAACATGTTTAGTCTACCATTGCTTGGCTAATTTGTGTTGGATCAGTCTACAAATGACTGAAGGTAGCAAATCTCTATTCCTTAAAACCGCAAAGCGTTAAACACAAGTGCTAGGATTTCAACAGATGGCATATTATTGTTCAGTGACACAAATACCAAAAGTTGTAGTTGGATGTGAGTATGAAGTATACAAAACACCTCCTTTGTAAAACTCTACACCTAGTGGATGATTTTGTCCAACTCGAACACAAATGGCTGGGGAAACTTGATGGCTGCATCACCTAACTTAACATGCATCGTCTGCTTAGCGCTAAGCGTCACTTGGAGGGAATGTTACACAAATTTAAGGTTCAGAAGGCAGGCTAACAATATTACGTCAATTGGAGAGTTATATATACTTGTGTGTGTTACTAAAACTGTCCTCGGCAGTTAGCATGATATTCATTCCCCAAGACAGTTCCACCTAAAAATGAACCCGATCCATCTGCATGCATTGCCGAGGCAGTAATGACATCAGGAGCCACGGTTTCCCTGGGCACTAACATTGGTTGGGCGTCATAATGTTGTCATGACAATATTTCCACCACGTAAACGTAGCCCTTGGAATGGTATGAGTTTAGCAGGCTGACGTTTTTGCAACGCTGTGGAGATGTTAGCCTGGGGAGTGAAATGCAATCTCTCGGTCTTCCCTACAGTGCATCCCGTCAGGAAGGTACTGGTCATGACGGCGGTGATGTTTGAAATGTCTCCAACCGGTTGGCAAACAATAATGGAGCTCTCGATGAAAGCCAGCATGGAGCGGTTGGTGTGAGTTTGGCAAAGCATCAGACGATGGAGCCCTTGGAAGTGGAGAGATGGATGGAGCGGATCCGCAGGGCCAGGGTTCTCTCGAGGTCGTGGAGGATGTCGTAGGATGGGCCTGGACCGGGGCTCTCTGCGGGAACCTCATACAGTAGCTGCTTAAAGTTCTCCAGCTCGATCAGGAGCACCATGTTCTTCAGGAAGTAGCCCTCAATGAAGGCTGCCAACTCCAGAGCCCCCAGGAACTGAGGATGTGTGAAACATAATGTGAGACTTAGCATTCCTAACAGAGATTTAAGCACTATTCTTAATTTGTTAATGGTTTGAAATTTTTTTTCTTGATTAAATTGTATTTAATCCTGAATTATGAAGCCCTGCAAAGGTATACAGTATCCAGATGTACACAATAAAAAAAATGCAGTACTATAATGTAATGCACCTCATACAGAAACGTTTAGTTTGCGTCTGAGGGAAAGGGTTAAAAATATTGGCACACACTTATGCACTTTCATTATTTTGTAGTCTATTTCTAAAGACTAAAGACAAGCTGAGCAAATTAAGATGGTGACATTTGCACAGATTGTCAAGTAATTAATAAAGCAGGTTGCATTCTTGTTGGTGTGCTGTATTAGTCTAATTGATGTTATTAACCTCATGAATATGCAAATACAAATGCTAATCCAGGGTTTTACAAATATACAGTGTGCAATGTCCAAACCTGACTACACAGATAAAATGACTGATCCAGGGAAATGTATAAACAAGACAAAACATGGAGCAAGATGTTTATGTTTGGCAATTGGCTAAACTGCAAAAATAATGAATGAATAAATATACAATTTACATAAGCCATTTCCCCTATTCAGTCTGTGATTTTTGTTTTGCATATTGTAATAAGAATTATACATAGGGTTAGGGTTAGGGTTAGGGTTAGGGTTAGTATCTAGTTTTGATATGTATAATATTTATTATTTTTTAAATACAAATCAAATTACATAATTTCATATTATATTACTATTATTATATTTATTAGTAGTAGTAATAAAAAGAATAAAAGAATGTATACTGCACAAAATAATAATAATGGATTAAATACAAGGTTTTATTGCTTTTATTAAAAACAATAAATTAACAGATAAATATTTGTATATTATTACTAATATTCAAATTAAATAGTATTATTATTAATAAAAGAAAGAAAACAAATGTGTAGTGCACAAAATAAATAAATAATTATTAATATCATTGTATTATTATTGTAAATTATTATTAAATACAAAGTTTTATAGCTTTTATTAAAAAGAATATGCTAATAGATAAATATAGATATAAATAATAACTATATTAATATACAAATAATAATAATTATTATTATTATTTAATAAAAGAAAATAAGAAAGAAAGAAAGAAAGAAAGAAAGAAAGAAAGAAAGAAGGTGTACTGCACAAAATAAATAAATAAATGATTGAATGGGGAAATTTGTAATTGTGAAAATTCGAATAGAACGGCATAGTCATAAATGAATGGTTCAGAGTACCTTGGCATGTTTGTAAATGTCCACGCAGGTGTCAGTTGTGATGTTCTTGGAGCAGATGATTTCACAGTGTCTTTGGAGAGCTTCAAGTTGGAAGAACTTGGCTGCAGACAGGAGCTTTGAAGCAGAGGGACCGACAATGAGACAAACTCATCAAGCTTTCAGGTTTATCACAAGCAAGAGCAATCACTTAATTAAATTTAAAATACATAAGCATTTATCACAATTTCTGCCGCAGTTCTACGTGTAAGAGAGACTCCATCTGGTAAAGATGGAGACAAATGAGCGATGACATATTCAGATATTTTTCTAAAGTGTTTTCCATGAGAAATCTTCCCCATGTTATCAGACCGTAACTCATTCATTCATCACATACAACATCCTTTCAAGTCATCAGTCATTAAGTCATCATTAGTGTGTGGGTGGGGAAAAATGGTTTAGGGTAGGAGGAATTATGATCATAAATGAGGAAAGAGAAGGGAATATTTAATACCTCCATAACTTCTGTGTTCCTGATGTGCAGTGAATCAGAGCCGCCACAGTAGAGGTACTGCATTACCAGCTGAAACACAACAAAACCTTCTCAAACTTCTGAGAAACATTTGAAGACAGACGACCTAAGCACTAGTCACAAATGCACAGGCACATTTAGTCATTAAGCTGAATTGTGCTGACAGAGGTAGGAATTAGGCTAGCATAGTTTGACTGTAATACCGACAAGAATTTGAGTGGGATTTACTGTATGAGTCAGTAGATTCCAACCTGAAAAATGTTGTACTTGACATGACTGATCTCGATGCACGTGTTCTCAGCCGCTGGTCTGTTAGAGAGCAGAGACTTAAACCTGGAGGTCAGAAAGACATAAAGAGAAACATGAACATCCTTGAAAAGCTGTATTATTACTAAATCGAGTATTCATAGAGCTCAGTAAAGATATAATATGTAAGATATGTAGTTATACTGAAAGCCGTGCAGTGGTGCAGGAATGAGTTCTAGACGAGTGTGAGGTCGATGAGCAGGCTGTGATGTCACGGCATGATAATGAACTCATGAATATGAATGAGCTCATTCTGACATTACCCTCCTAGATTATCCAGACACTTTGCATGAATTCATATTCTCGTAGACCTTGCAGATTGAAAAGGTCTGCTCAGATATTTTTCCATGAAATTTTATTATTTAAATAATAAAGTAGAGCCTATTTACAAGATAGTAAAATTGACGATTTATCAATTTAAATTATATATATATATATATATATATATATATATATATATATATATATATATATATATATATATATATATAT
>NW_015505919.1:394986-420388 GCF_001515645.1 Sinocyclocheilus grahami | reverse complement strand
ATATGTGTGTGTGTGTGTGTGTGTGTATGTGTATGCTTTCTCTTTATATATATACAATTTAAATATTAACTGAAATTATTTTCAGATGGCAATTTTACATCTAGATAGATAGATGATGATTTAAATTAAATTAATAGTTTCTAATAATTATCTTGAGATGTCAAAATTGAAATATGTACATTTAATCTGGCTACACACACACACACACACACACACACACACACACAAAACTGATTTAATATCTGTCATATAATTTTTTATATAATCTGTCAATTTTTAATTTAAATTGCCTATTTCTTTTCATAAAAATAAAGTTCACTCTTCTGAATTTCTTGTGATTTGTGAGAATTTTGTTCCATTCAATTCATGAGCACAAATGATGCTGTTTGAAATAATATCAGCAGCTAAAACTACTGTGAACTATAGTTTAAAATAAAAAGTGCCTCTAATGTGGGCCAACAAATTTGAAATCTGTGCTAAAAGTGACTCCTAAGTTCTGGTGCCCCTGCTGTGTAATAAACTCCACAATATGAAGACATACCTTGGTGAGGCAGTGAAGAGCAGCACTTTATGGGCATAAAAGGGCTTTCCTTCCACCAGAAACGTCACGTCAGACATCTCTTTATTATTGAGAAAGTGTGGATCTGTAGGAAGCAACAAATCAAATGATGAAGTCCCCACGTCGGAGATGCAACATTACACAACAGTGATTACACAAGCTTCTTCATTATTCAGTACCACCATGTCTTGCGTTTGACAGGCTGTCATCAACACATTACAAGAGAGAGCATGAAACATGTCTGTTTTACAACTGCAATAGCTTAACCAAAATATAGATGGCACTAGTGTTCCTCCAAAACTTATATTTGAACAAAATTTAATATTTTTTAATTGTATTTTCATGTCTCCTGAGAGAAACTACCTGAAAAGTGTCCTTGTGTGCTCTAAAACTGTAGTTTGAATGGATTTAACAAGTGCACTTGACCAATTCATTCAGATAAATGTGAATCCTTGTGCAGCACAAGCTGATTTGGCCTTTTATGTTGAACTGAATTGAATAGATAGCTCTGGTCGTCTCTATTTTTCATTATCGGAGCAAGAATAGACCAAATTACTGGCCATACTGTGTCTAAAAAGTAAGTTATGCTATTTAACTTCTTGCTTATAAAACTGTTGTGCACAAGCAGTTTTGCTGATATACTGAATTGAGGTTCTTGCTTGTTTGATATTATTCAATTATTAATATTGTAAGTAGAGGCAGGGCAGAGCTGGAGTCACTTTTGAAGATGAACTTAACAAGGGGCTGCAACTGTCAGACTCACCCAAACGAGACGTTTGCTTCTTTTTGATCTCGGTGAGTTTGGGGATTGGGAAAGGCCCGTAGCATTGGGTAAAGATGACTGACAGCTGCTGGCTGATCACTTCGTTCTGTAGAGCACATAAACACACACGCTGTAGTTAGACCTTCTGTTTTCTAAAAGTAAAATGCATTCAATCCTACGGTAATACTAACATGGCACTTATGATGAGCTCTGTAATTAGAGGATTTATCATGTTAATTACTGAGAAAGCTGGAACTGGTGTGGCTGACGTTGATTGCCTGTTCGCTCGGAGTCAGGGACTGACACGCAGCGATAACAATAATGCAGAGACTTACGAGGGACATTAAATTCTGAAGTGCCGCGAAATAATTTAAATGGTAATATGACAACGAAACCATGCCGTAATATAAGACAGACTAAAACACACGCTGCTAAGCCAAAAGCCTCAATCAGTAAATCAGTAAATAAGATACAAATTGAATGTTTTAAATTACATTTGTGTATAATTTACATAAATTATTTTAATAATATTTGAAAACATTAGCTGGGGTAGAAGAAAGTATTTTAACATATTTCTTTGATGTTAATTATGTACAAATAATAAAATAAAATAAAAAATAAATAAAACAAAAAATAATAAAACAAAATAAAACTTAAACTACAATTAGAAAAGTTGAAACATGAAATTAAGTACCAAAATGACTAAAACTAAAATAAAACAAAGCTAAATAGAAACATTTTGGGGTAAGATTTAAAAAAAAAAAATGTAGGGGGGTGTAGTGGCTTCACACTTAAACAGAAACAAACAGAAACTTGCACAGGTGGCTAAAAATCTATAAATGTCTCCTGATATGATCAGGAAGTAAAATGAAAGACTGAAAGTGGCTCAGACTGTAATAAAGCCCAGAGAATGGACCTTGCTGGCTCGAAGGATCTGGAACATGAGTGGCAGTCCGTGTGTGATGAGCTCCTCCGTGTACTCGTCTTCTTTAATGCAGCTGAAGTCCTTCAGCAGGCCTTGGATCAGCGGCCGCCGCTGCTGCACGAAGCACGTTCGCAGGGACTCCAGCCACGTGTGCAGGGTCCAGGGCACGCCTGCATATGGAATCAACGTATCAGTTAATGTATGTGACACTTCGGAATCGATCTGTCCATCAACATGCACAAAATATAAAGCCTGTCCCATCCATCAATCTGTCAATCTTCTGTAAGGAGAAAGTGTTGCATATTGCAACCACATTAAAAGTCTAGGGTCGGTACGAATTTTTCATGTTTTTGAAAGAACACAGTATTTAAAAAAATCTGTAACAGTAATATTGTGGAAAAACAACTGCAATTTAAAACAACTGTTTTCTATTGTAAAATGTCATTTATTCCTGTGATGACAAAAATGAATTTTCAGCATCATTACTCCAGTCTCACATGATTCTTCAGAAATCCTTCTAATATGCTGACTTACTGCTTATTTCTTATTGATATCAATCTTGAAAATATTTGCGCAGCTTAATACGTTCGTGAAAATGCAAAAATATTTAATTTGGTTATTTTTCAAAAATCCATGTTTTTTCACGATTCTTTGATAAATAAAAAGTTCAAAAATCAGCATTTATTTCAAATATAAAGCTTTTTTAACAATATAAATGTCTTTACTGTCACTTTGAACTAATTTAATGCATCCTTGCAGAATAAAAGTATTAATTTCTTTCAGAAAATTTTTTTTTTTTACTGACCCCAAACTTTTGAATGTTAGTGTAACTAGTTTAAGTAGATAAATATGGTGCATAGTGATACTGGTGCACAGTGATTTCTTCACAGAAAACAAAGCAAAATAAACGATAGATACTCATGTCTTGCTAGCTACTAAGAGCCTCAAACATCTTTCAAAGAGTGTCTTTCAAAGATTTGATGCCACTAACCTGGTAAACTTTGGCAAGTAATTAGTTCAGCCTCAAAAATGTGTCATCATGAGTATTAATCACAACGGACTGATAAAGAACGGGCTTTGTGTGCTTATGCAGGAAGTGGCATAAGCCCGTAATATTGGAAATTTCAACTAGCGTTTGTCATTTTTATGTGCAATATGCATCAGATGGCGTTTGAGGCTGAGACTAATCGCTGCATGTCAGAAGTGAGCCAGGCGGTTGATGTCTGTGGTAGTCATGCAGTGTTTTTACTAACCCAGGCTGCGGATGTCTATGGTAATGTCCACATGGCCGTGCTCGGCACTGTGGTACATGGCCTCGCGGAGGGCCCTTAGTTTGGCCTTGCCTGTCCGGAGGGTGGCTTCGTTCTGTGGTACTCTCCTCTCTATGGTCTCGGAGCCCTCGGCTAGGATCTCTTCCAGAGACAGCACGTCCCCCTTGTCCTTTTCCACCTGGGACAGAAGCTTCCGGAACACGTTCCTGCAGGAGCAAGTGCATGTAACAAACTCACTCAGGTATTCATACTCATTAAAAGAATAGTTCACTCACAAATTATATAATGTTTTTCCCAAACCTGCTGTTACGTTTACCATGGAGCACAACATGATAATTTTTTAACACATGATATTGCATAATGTCAGAAGTCTATGGACTACTTTTATGACTTTTTAAAGATTTTTTTTTAAAATAAGCACCACCTTTCGAATGTTTGGAATTAGTAAGATTAAATTATTATTTTTTTTTTCAGCAAGGATGCATTAAATTGACAAAGTGACAGTACAACCATTTACAATGTTACAAAAGATTTACATTTCAAATAAAAGCCGTTTTTTGAACATTCTATTCATCAAAAAAAAAAAATATTTTCAAAACAACAATATTAAAAATAATATTAAAACTGTTTTCAACATAATAACAAATGTTTCTTGAGCACCAAAATAATTAGCATATTTATATAAATTACATCACACGAATAAACACGAATAAAATTTATTTACGTCCCCCTTGTCCTTTTCCACCTGGGACAGAAGCTTCCGGAACACGTTCCTGCAGGAGCAAGTGCATGTAACAAACTCACTCAGGTATTCATACTCATTAAAAGAATAGTTCACTCACAAATTATATAATGTTTTTCCCAAACCTGCTGTTACGTTTACCATGGAGCACAACATGATAATTTTTTAACACATGATATTGCATAATGTCAGAAGTCTATGGACTACTTTTATGACTTTTTAAAGATTTTTAAAAAAAATAAGCACCACCTTTCGAATGTTTGGAATTAGTAAGATTAAATTATTATTATTTTTTTCAGCAAGGATGCATTAAATTGACAAAGTGACAGTACAACCATTTACAATGTTACAAAAGATTTACATTTCAAATAAAAGCCGTTTTTTGAACATTCTATTCATCAAAAAAAAAAATCTTTTCAAAACAACAATATTAAAAATAATATTAAAACTGTTTTCAACATAATAACAAATGTTTCTTGAGCACCAAAATAATTAGCATATTTATATAAATTACATCACACGAATAAACACGAATAAAATTTTTTAGTTAATGCACTGTGAACTAACATGAACTAACAATGAACATCTGTATTTTTATTAACTAACGTGAGCGTAGATTAGTAAATACAGTAACAAATGTATTGCTCATGGTTAGTTCATGTTAGTTAATACAATAACTAATGTTTAACTAATGAACCTTATTGTAAAGTGTTACCAAAATAACTATATAAATTAGGTGTGGAAAAAATCTGTTATTTTAGTCAATCATAATCATGTCAAGAAACTGATAAAAAGAAATAAAAAATTAATGAAGTGTGAAAATTCTGTTATAGTCAATCATGTGATCATAGTGCAAAAAATAAAGTGTTGTGAAACAATTATTTTATTCAATCATAACCATGTGTTTTTATGACCTTAAACAGGTCATAAAAATGAATGTACACATTTTAATAGCATATAAAACCAGAGAATCAAACCCATGATGTTGATGTTGCTTGTTTTACCAGGAAAAAGTATTCAGAACGTCTAGCAACTCGTCCCCACATTGATTTGCTAATGTAAATTAGCAGGCTGTCCTGTGCACATTCACATCGAGTAATGAGGAGAAAGTGTTTCTACATTAGAAGGAAAACCCGAATGCTAACAGTGGGGGTAATTGACCCAGCAAACAGCAAATGGGGCGTAATCAATGAGGCCTGATGAGTTTTGGATCCGATGAGGCTCAAACAATCCCATCCGTAGCCATTTCTGTTGGGTCACAGGGGAACACAGTCATACGGTTAAACCTGTTTCTAGACATTTTGGCTCAATCGGTTTAGCTTCATTCTCCTCCTCTGCAGGAGATGATACAATTTTTGTGCACCCCATCTGTTTTTATCACCATAAAGGTGTTCATTACCAGCTGATTGAAACCCGAATTACCCAAGTCTTCAAGAGTTTGTTGGCTAAGTGGGGCAGACAGGTAATTTTTGGCATTATGCTGGAATAAACTCGGCAAATGCAAATGAATATCACTCAGGTCAATTAATATTCATAGGACTGCCACAGCCGGGATTATGAAATCTTATTTGGCACTGGTTTCCATACATCATTCCACCATGTGGACTTGTCACATTCACACTGTGGATGTAAAAAAAAAAAAAAGCTGCTGTCGCTGAGGCTCACTAGCAAGTTTGTAAAGGGCTCTTGAGAGCGATGCAGCCCCATCAGTCTTTGAATAATACTATTACGGTTCTGGAACCAGACTGGGGCACAAAAGTATAATGTCTTCAGTTTGTCAGCCCACAGTCTGCAAGGACCATTTTACCAAAATTAGTGGCACAAAGGGAACAGAATGTAACCATTTAAAAATGGGGCCTGGATGTATCGTACAAAATCATCTAAAGCAAGTTCATCTAATGCACAAAAAACATATTCACTCATTATGTCGTCAAAGATTTCACTCACATGAAGTCTTCATAATGTAAATGTAACTAGGGCTGTACTCTCAAAAGTGCCTTATCTAACCCCTAAATAGTGCACATTTTGACCCTGGAAAATGTTTTGAAAAGGGTTGTTTTGGACTGCGTTGACTTTCTTTGTATAGGCTAAAACAGTTGCATTTACTATTTAAGGTACTAATATGCACCCTTTTGTGGTGGATAAGGTACAAATATGTACCTGAGAGGGTACTGCACCAGGTAAAGGTACAGTTTTTGTATTTCTTTACGCTGCAAGTCATAAAGATAATTTACAGTGGTTCTATAAAGTATTTGGACACTTAAGCCACAGCATAATGTCACTGTATTAGATATCAAACCATAAATATCAAACCAAGTGACATTTATTTTGAAGCTAGCAAACACAGCAAAGTCAAAGTCAAATATATATATATATATATATATATATTGCAAAAAAAAAAAAAAAAGTCCTGCCATAGTTATGTCCATAAATCAATAAAAATAAATAAATAAATGAATAAAGTGTGAACTTTTTGTTATTTAGGTAAATTAATTCAGTCATGTAAATCAATAAAAATAAACAAAAATAAATTAAATGTGAACATTTTATTGTAGTCTAGTCTTAATCATGTCAATAAATAAAATAAAACATAATGAATGAAGTGTAAAAAATTCAGTTACAGTCAATCAATTTTACACTAACATCAGTTAGTGTAAAAATTAAGATAAAGAATTTAGACTGTGTTAACTTGATGGGAACTGACTTTAAACAGAACATCCAATAAAATAACTTTGACTTAAAATCTGTCTTATTATTTAGCTCTATGTTTGCAGGTACCACTTGATTTGACATTTTGATATTTAATCAATTAAATTTGCACGTTTTCTGTGTGGTTTCAGTGTCCGGACACATTTTGGGGTCACTGTACTGTGTTGATGAGATGTTTTATGGTACCTGCCGCAGACGCCAACTGTAGAGGCGTCTCTGTGTAGTTCTCTGCTCCATCTTGAATCGCTCCCTCCACGTTTGCTGGGGCATCCAGCAGAAGCTGCTCAATAATGTGAGAAGTACAATCATTAGAAAACACATTTCAGAGGATTTAACTTTAATATCACCAAGACATCGGTAAATATAAATGCTGTAATTGCATTAAACTAGCCTGCTCTTTTCATCATCTAGGCCACCTCCAACTAGCAAACATTTTATGGTAATCTGGTCATAATTTCTTTCACTCTTGATGCTTTAAGTGCACGGTTTTGGTCTGTTTGTCTGGTTCAAAAAAGAAAATGGGAAATTATTCCTACAGAAAGAAGGATTTAGTTTTTTTTATCTCCTACTGTGGTGGATGTGTGCTTCTGGGAAATTATGCATCCCAAGAAATATCACCTTGCCTTTCCATTTTCTTGGAGAAGCTAAATAAGTGGGCCTTAGTAGGTCATCAGATTTATAGTCAAAGTAAGACTTTATTCCACTTTTGGGGTAAGAATAGAGTGCACAGTCAATAAACTGGCCTCATTCTTCCTATTCCTGATACCAATCTACACCCTTCCAAGTTCATTTGAACCAGGGCAGCACCATCCAGCCCAAAACTAACATCAAACTGTTTCTTTTTTGCCATTATTATTATGATGGTGGCATCATAATAATAACTGAGGAAAGTGCAAAGGTGGAAGGCATCAAATCATTGACAGCGCCACTACCTGCACGACAGGGACGTGTCCGTGTAACACGGCGAATGTGAGTGGAGTCCCCTGCCTGGTGTCAGGATAAACTGAGGGGTGCTTGTGTAGTGAGCTGGGCACCTGGGAATCATATAGGTGAAGTTCAGGGAGAGAAAAATTCAGCCATCATATACCAGCACACTGAGCTCCAATTGCGGAATTGCAGGAGTACGAGCAAGAAAAAAAGGGGAAGGAATGAGTGAATGAGTGAGTGGAAAGTTGGAAAGTTCTTCCGCCATCTGGCTGTTTTGTTAATTCAAGCGAAGAGAAGAAGAAAGAGCCAGTGCTTGTTTTGTTCTTTCCATCCAGTCCACGTTAATCTAGAGTTTACTGCCGTTCGCTCTCCTTTGGACAACTCCTACATGCCCTCCTCGCTTTACTCAAAATCCTGACCACAGTTTAGTCTAGTTCACGGTTTTCATAGCGATAACGCGAAGACTGCAGGAAGAATAATTGGCAGCGAGTTCAAACGCTAGAGGTGTAAGTGAGAAGTGACTCATGTGCAAAGCACCAAAAAAAGAAGGCTTGTCTGGCTTTAACGCTTACAGCTGTACTGCATGCAAAACTCAGCTCTCCTGTAATCAGTGGTAAATTATGCAGGCATCTGTTCATGTCTAGGCAAACATGACCTTTTGGAACACATTGATTCAGGTTAAACAATTGTTTGCACAAGGAAACGTTAGGCAAATAACTGCACATCTGCCCACTTGCTGATACTCTTCTTGAGCTTAAAGCAATTTGTAAAACAAGGTAATGTCACTGCATATGCATTTGGTGCTTTGCCTAAGTCAACGACTCCATATAAAAATGTCCTCTAAGGGTCAAACGAGAAAGACGACAAAAGGTTAAAGAGCACAAGATCCCATCATGACATATACAGGAGTGAATTTCACAAAAACGGTCAAGAACATAAGGTTACACACATTTTTATATACATTTTATACAATTTATATCAATTATTTTTATTACATTTTGCATGAGTGAATTTTTCACTGAAATTGTCATTAGTGTAATGTGAAATATTAATATGGAATAATTAACCCTAGTAAAAAGGTTATATATTTAAAATTATGGTATTTGCTTGTAATCTCATTAAATATTCATGAGATCCATGAGAACCTAAGTAGACACACCTGCATACATATACGACCACTATTTAATTCTACACAAGCTCATGCAAACAGCATCGGGAAGATGACAGAATGATTAGTTAGCTTTTTTTATAGAGACAGGTTAGTAAGATTAATAGAGACAGAGCAACAACACGCTACAAGACAGAAACGTCTACCATTAAATACTGACCTCACTGTTGATGTCTGCTCCAGCGTCCAGCAGCATTTGCACCATGGCCTCATCCCCACGAACGCACGAGTACATAAGAGGGGTCATGCCCTAAAAAGCAACCAAAAACACTTATCACCTACAGTACATATGCCATAGTATGAGCCCTGTTACTGCAGCACAAGTTAAGGGCTATTGAGCAAAAAGTCTGAAAATAACAGTCTCTTAAAACCCTAAAGTGTCCCTTTTGATGAACTGAGTGGAACACTAATCTTTATGGATGATGCTCAATTAATGCACTTTAAACAGAAAACATTTCATTCTATAGGCCATCAAATCTACTTTAGTGAAACACAAACATAAGCATTAGTGCATGAAAGCACAAAGTCAGCAATTAGCCTACAGCGTTTAACATCTTTGGACAACATAAACCATTAATACCTTTTCAGAGTCATTTTTTTTATAATAAATTATATTTATATACTGTTTAATAAAGTAATAAGGCTCATGATCCTCTACGTTATGGTGATTTTACCACAGGGGAAGGGGTTTAAGCACTCTGCTTCATGTTGTGCCTTAAAACTCACTATAAACACTTTATTCTATGACTAACTCAAGAGCGTGCAGTTCTGCAAACAGATTTCACCATGAAGAAGGAGATTCATTTGTCAGTTGAGACGTACTTTCCCTCAAGGCTCTTCTTGAAATAACAAGCACCATATTTGCCAGTGTGATTTCGGAGCAACTCTTTCGGAGTAAGATAGAGTTACTCTCAATGATTCCCAGCTGGACTCAACGATTGTCTTTGTCATCACATTCCCTGCGTTTGTCTGGTTTTGCCTGTGTGTCGCTTCAATTTTACATGTTAGTTTAATCCACTTTGTCAGCGTCGGCATGTCACCGTCATTCTTTGCATAAACTGGCTGCTGTATTCAAGACAGATTGTGACAATAACACGAACCCAGCGCCGGATACGGATGACACTATTTGATTCATAATACCAAGTGTCACGACTGCTATCACGTTAGATTCTTCCTACACAGATCGGCTCAGATTTAAAGCGTTTTCCCTTATTTAAAGGTCATGCAACTCTTTATTTATTTTCTTAGCCTCTAAATGTCTATGTGGGTCATCTTTCTTCACACATATAATATTATAAGAAACCCACTAGGGCATTTTTCTTCTTTAAATGACATGCTGCAGAAATGTCATTGATGCTCAAGTATTTAATGGTTTGAGGCAGATACCATACAGACGAAGGAGCCAACAATGGAATACAGATGTGAGAAAAGTCACAGTTTACATCGGCATTTACATCAGGGAGTAATTACAGTGCATGTGCTGACTAATACTAATGGATGTGTAATTATTTCATGACAATTTTGTGGAGCTGCTCATAATTACACTCTGTTATTATGTTGTTGGAGTTGTAATTAATTCTATTCAATTTAAAATGACTAACATGGCTACCATATCATAAAGTGTCAGTGTATAAACAAAAGGTGCTGTAGAAACAGAACTGAAAAGAAACGTCTCAGGTTACTTATGTAACCATGGTTCCCTGAGTAGGGAACGAGACACTGCGTCCTCTAGGGGTCGCTATGGGGAAGTGACGTCATGGCTGTCGCCGGCCAATGAGTTGGTGTTTTTTCAATGTATGCTTCAGACACGGGTCACGACGAGGCGTTCCCCATAGCAACCCCTAGAGGACGCAGTTCAAAGTTCCCATGACAGGGAACTGTATGATCTTTCATCAAAATGCCAGTTTGAAGGACAACAATTTTTAGAAGTCAGAGATATAGTATTCCTAATCTAAAAAATAAATCTACTCAGTAAGATAAAAATCTAGTAAAGTCAGGCCTGAATGTCACACAAATGGATGTGTGCATGTGTGTGTAAATATATCAGTGCCCACCTGTTCACTCATACTGTTAATGCCATCTGGCCCGAGCAGGTTGACTGCTTGCTTGACCAGGTCAGTTCGTCCGCAGTTGAGCATCCGGAACCCCAGGTCCTGCAGGAATTTAGCTTCTGTGGATGCAGCGTCCAGTTTCCGTGTGGCACAGAAGCAGTCGTCTACCCTGTTAAATAAAAGGACAGCCCAGACCCCAGTTACACACCTCCAAACAAGAAATACTACTTTTTATTTTTTATGTGTTTTTTATGTTTTTCATTTAGTTGGTAATTTAATTATTTTATGTTTTTATATTTTATTTTATAACAATATATACAAAAGATCTGTCATATTCTGCCACACTAATTAGATACAGTGTAGTGCTGGTAATTAGGTATGTTTTTATATATATATTTTATTCAATATTATAATATTATATATATATATATATATATATATATATATATATATGAAGACTTCAGATGCAAAAGCCTCTAAGTGCTATCTGAAATCTTTATGTTCAGTTATTTCACTTTAATTGCATAGAATAAGGACCTGTACATTACCATTAGAGTAATTATTGAACATTACTAAAAATTACTGAACATAAACATAGGAGCCTGATAAAAATGCTCATTTTAGATGAAAATTTCAGACAGCACTTAGAGGCTTTTGGACATGTGTGTGTGTGTGTGTATGTACACTTACATATAATTTATAATGTCATTTATATAAATATGTAATTGACAGTACATTACATCATATAAATACTACTTGTGATATTTTAAAATATAAATATAAAAATTCTTTATATTCCATGTTACATATGAATTATGTACACATGAAAATATTATAAATGTATATTAATAATTACTTGAAATCTTTGTTATATATAATATATATTGTATATATATATATATATATATATATATATATATATATTGAATATATAATAAAAAAAGTACAAATACAATATATATTATTTATATCACACACATATATACGTATAACATTTATAAAAATATTATAAATAAATATGACAAAATAATGTTATTATAAAATAATATAAAATAAAAAAAATTATTAAAATAAAAAAAATTATTAAAATATTAAATTAAATTAAATTAAATTATTAGTATAGCCAGCTTTCACTTCAAAGATTTGTTTCCATGGAAAAAGAAACCCTGACATGAAATGTTGTTTGTTTGCCAAGACATCCTGCATCTGTGAAGGTAACAGCATGAAAATAACTCCAGAAAATAACTATGACCATGTAAAAAGCCATTAACATAGCACTTCAGAGCCTGTCACTAGGAAACTGAAGCCACACAGTAAGTTAAAGACACTTAATTCATTAAGGATGCAGTATGAGTACATGTTGTGTGTGTGTGTACTGTCCTTCAGCGAATGACTAATTGTTAATTTAGGCATTCTACGTGCATAGTATGCGACTGTGTGTTTGTGCATATATGGAAGTGACGTTGCATCCCAAACATACTTCAGCTGCCGCGGCTCACAGTCCACCCCATGTAACAGCAGTCGGGCTGCCTGTCGTACATCGTCGCTGTCCACAGAGAAGCTTCGGCGGTGCTCTGTGTGCGCCACGGCCACCCGGATCCACTCCATCAGCGGAGGCAACACCAGAAACGGCCTGCAGAGACAGGAGAGAGAAATATTTACCCCATAATTTACATTAAGTTATTGTTTTCATAATTTATTTTTGCCCACAAACTTCATTTCTAGCATTTAAGCACTAAGCCTTCAAATCAAAGGTTTTTAAGATCATAAGAAACAAACTCAGTCCAATGTATTCAAACCTTTGTCTGTTAGCATGTCTGTTTCTTCTAATCACCTTTGCCATTTCCAATTTGAATGGACACATCTGTTTGCGTGCAGCTTTAGGATACTTTAGAGAAGTAATCATAAGCTCTCTGGTGGGATTACAGTTGCTACTAATTACCAGCGCTAAGCTGCATCTAATTAGAGCGGCAGAATATAAAAGACCTGTTGCCATCATGACAAGTTTTCAGTCAGAAAAATAAAGTTGGGAAACTCGGGCTGCTCATTACCAAGAAAACACTCTCATTACAGATAAACAGATGAATCTGAATGCAAAAATATCATTATACAGCTGCAAAAGTGCTTCTATTACACTTTTTCAATGCACCAACCACCGGTTTTAAATATATACGTTTCAAAGCTATTCTTTACAGGGCAAAGGTCGAGGAATATGAGGAAGCTGACTCAACTGCAGTGAGTCACGATGACTATGACCATGAAAGTCTTTGTATGTTGAATATTTTGCTTCAAGCAATTCCGATCAGCATATCCAGCATTCCTGCACTGCAGTTTAACCGAGTTTTGCAGGGTTGTTATGGATCAACATGCTAATAATGCCATCAGCTAAATAATATGACAATATGAGAAACATACACAGTAGTGTGAACTGGCCTCAGTTTATGGCTTTCAAGTTTGAAAAAAAAAAAAAATCTTCACAGCTTTTGTCCGCCTACACTTGTTTTTGTGTCAAACTTGTTTTACACACCCATCTATGTGAAAAACATGCAGTGTGTGGGACAAAGCATGTAATTGTAATTTCCAAATTAGAGAAAAAACATTTTCGAGTTGTCAGTGCATACACTTGGACATAAATAAAAAGGAGCAGGCATTTGACCCTAGAAATATGCACAAAGCCGTCAAGCTTCATCTTGAACCCTCTATCTTCATCTAATTGTGCTTCCTGTGACTTGCGTCTAACAGCTAGCTTTGCACAATCCACACTCCCCCCCCCACCCGGACACCTACCCACCGCAAGAGAGCCTGCCAAAACAAACCGCAAACCCTTCTCTGTTTCTCTTCTGCCTGAATAATGTGCTTCTCCGCTCCCCTCCCTTCGAAGAAATGTTTGGAGGAAAAGGACGTGGTTCTCATTCCAGTCTGGAGTTTGAAAGTGAAGCCACATCTGGCTGGAAAGAGAAGACGTTTTTTGTTGCACAGTAGATTTCGACAACTTTTTATTTACCAGAGGAAGGGAGTTGCCCTATCAAGGGTCTCCTGAAAAATGTAAAAGTCCTCACAAACATTTTGCTGAGATAAATTCCATTGATCTATGGAAATAATGTCATGGTGCTCTGAACTAAGGAGAAATACAATAAAAAGATCACGTCAAACATCTCAGCAGGCATCCCACATTACAAGAACAAACCAGACCAGAAAGTAAAAGACCCCATGAATGACTATATTTGTGAATATACCTTTATAGTTATTATATTATACAATCACAATATTTATAGTAGTTTTATATGATATTTATATGATATAACATTTATTATACCTAATATATTTTATTATATATTATTAGAATTTATTAGAATATTAACATTTTATATGTATAAAATTTAACATATATTATATTAAGATATTATTTGTCAAGTTATTAAAAGATCATACATACATACATACACCAAAATCATAATATTCATAATAGTTTTATATATTTTTATAATATATTATTATATAACATTTATTAAATTGCATATAATATTACATATTATTATAACTAATTTTTTATACTTAATTATACTTACATTTCAAATGTATTAGTTTAAAAAAAATTATTAGTTTCAAATTTATGCATTCGTTTCTAATAAGACAGCTTTGTAAAACATTACATTTATTAAATATTAATTTATTAAATATTAAATAAAGTTATTCATCAATATTAATTTAGTTATTTAGTATCAGTTATATATATATATATATATATATATATATATAACTGATACTAAAGAACTAAAATAATAAACTAAATAATATTAAAAAAATAATAAATATATAAAAAAGTTAAAAGGTAGATATTGATAATCTCAAAATTATTAAATATTGCTACCACCCAAATCCCCGTTTTGAGAACGGTTCCTCTTTTAAAATAAAGAAGTCTTTAAGATCTAGGAAAATTGTTTCTAGGAATTTAGTGCATTTCATGTTAGAAACTGTGCGGTACAGTGTGTGGACCAAAACAGGCTAAAAATTACATGTGGATATGAGTGTTCACGTGCCCCTGGTGTATTTTCCCTCTACAGCAGGAAAGTTAAAAGGTTGATGAAATGTCACTGAGCACATCAACAACAGTCCACTCGACTGAAGTCTGAAATCTAAAGCCACAACCCTGAACCTCTCCAGACGCTCCTTCACTCTGATCTCTTGTTTTCTTTCTCCATCTCTATTCATTACCCCTCCACTCATTTTTATTCCTGTCCTCACCTAACATCTATTTTATTTTATTTTTTCTGTCATTCTCTCATCTTTCACTCTCTATTTCTTCCTCTACTCTCTCATTCTTCTGTGAGAGGCCAAGAAAGAAATGAATAAAATGGAGCAGACTGTCTGTCCCTGGGGATGAAGGCAGCTTGCTCATGCACCTATTCTGTCGAGCATTGCATGGGCGTCCCACAGGGTCCTTGGATGGGGGCTTTTTATCACACCTGAGTGATGTGGGACAGTCTGGGACGAGTTGTCCTGATGGATATATCAATGTGGAGCGAATGCTGAACATAACTCTATAGCAATCCATTAATGCTCTCTTATACTACGGGGCCGTTGAATGCTTGAATCTGATTGGCTGACGAACGTTCTGAGATGTGTAATTATTTTCAGGGAAACGCACGGCGAACGTAGTTCCAGGCAGCTCACTTGACCGCATTACAGTTCCATATCACTTTGCATAGTTAACTGTAATAACGGAAATTAGCATAGAGTACCTATACAGCACACAGGAATTACTGCAATCACACGTGCTCGCACACGCACACTACGGTCACGCAGTTTGCACAAAAAGGTGTTGTCAGCGCCGCCCTGGCGATTTTATCAGTTAGCCTATATAGTGTAGCAACTTAAAGGCTACACATGACATTTCTCACTAGCGCGGTAATAACAGGGCTGTTTAGAGACGCTGCTGCAGAACACTGTTGAGGGACGCACAGAGGTAGCCTAATTCGCACAAGCTCTCTCTCTCTTTCTTTCTCTTTCTCTGTGTGTCTCTGTCTCTCTCGCTCTCTTTCTAATAACTTCATTAATAATGGCATTAGAATGCTATCAACGGCTCAAGCCTCCATTACCAGCTTTAAAATGACATTTTGGAACTAGTAAAAGAGGCATTGGATGAGATGCGGAAGAAATAATTCTACTCACAATAGCGATTTAAGTACAAAAACCGGACGAATCCCTTTAAATATATCATCTGATCGATGTCTTGAGGTGTGGTAACCGTAGTATAAGCAGAATAATTGACTCCGGGCTGTTGATTTATTAGAAAAATAGCCATCACCACCTTGGGTGTGCATTATTTTTCTAATAATTCAACGGCCCGTTGTCAATTATTCCTTACTTCCAACAGGAGTCAAGAGTTCTACTGTATATTGATTGTGCTGCAACACAACACAAGGGAATTCAAGATGACGTCTAAATCACGTTCTCCTTGGCATCCCTGTGCCCTTATAGTGTGAATGCAGTCTGAAGCAACCCCCACAGTGATTGAAAAACCCTTGGGCATAAATTGGCATACAGAACAATGACACACTGCACAAAGCAACAGTGCACTAGATGTCATCTGAAGAAAATGATGCCACCATCATGTATCGGGTCACTGGATGCTGTATAACACTGCCAAAGTGTTTTATGTGGTTGTTTCTGGTTGCTATGCGGTTTTTGAGTGGCTGCAAAAGCCTTTATGATATTCTGGTCGACAGACAAGGGACGGGCCCCTACTTGAGGAAAAACCATGGGATTTTTCAGCTGTTTAATCATGTGCCAGGTGAAAAGACTTGATTTTTTCCCCTTTGCACTGTATTGTTCAGGACTCACTTAAACAAATATCTCTTATGGCTAATAATAATCAGTGAAAAATATACTGTTTTCACTGGTCAATACAAGTTACCAGAGAAGAGGGGTGCCTAATTGATTAAGTAATACAAAAATATTTAAAAAGTAAAAAATAAAAATTTTATTTTGTGTGTGTGTGTGTGTGTGTGTGTATATATATATATATATATATATAATGTTTTATTTATATTGTATATAATGTCTATTAATAATTTGTTGCAATCATCATCATGTAAAATAAATGCAAATTAAATTTATAAAATGAGTAAATATGTAAAATAAAATAATATAAAATAAAAAAAATTTAATCATAAAAAAATATGATTTTTATTTTCACACACACACACACACACACACATACATATATATTTGTGTAAAAATTGTAAAAAAAATTGAAAATGAAAAATGTGCATTACCAGTTTACAAAGCTGTAGCCTGAATGGTCAAGCAGGGCATGGCTATGATCAAAATAACAGCCAATTAACCAACTCGGATATTGCTAGTAATAATACTAGTGATGACTGCATTAGCAAACACCACAAATTAAATATTAGATTCATGTATCTACATGAATCCTCTATAACTTCCTGTGCTGCCTTAATTAACTGCATTACCGTGATGTAGCAACTTTCATGCTTCTTATACATTCATGCTTCTCACCTCTCATTGTGCAGGGTGATCTTCGAAGGTTCAACATTAGGGTTTTCCCACTCCATCTGAGGACAGTGCATGAAGTAGCAGAGCGTGTAGAGGGCCTCCGGTTCCCAGTGCACAGTGCCGGTGCGGTTCTGGTGTACAGGCGTTCCATTGCTGGGGTTCTTGATGTGCAGAGGCTGAAGGTGATGCATGGCACGGGACACAAGGTCACCTACAGGGGGCAGTAAAGACATGTGGTTGAATGTATGAGAATGTACTTTCACAAAGACCCCCCTCGAGACTGTGGCTTTGCATCAAATAAAGCTTTTAGACAGTCTTTGACATAAAACTAGAGGCCTCATACATCACAGCATGCACAAAGAGACACAGACAGTGGCACATTTGACAGCTAGACATTCATTACAGCAGGAAATGACAGCTACAGGATAACAACCTTTTCCCTTTCTCACCGAAATCTGGTACGGGGATACAGAAGATATCGCTCATCTTATGGAAAGGAAACTTGCCAAAATGTCACAATATTTCTATTAAACCTTAAACTGACAAAAGCTAAAATTTCAACAAGAACAGAAGGATCTGAAAATATGCAGCTCTTCTCTGAAATCAGCACATCTAAACTCTGTAACAGACACTCAAGAAGTGTAAAGTGACTAAAAGTGCTTGAAAGGTCACTAATCCAGAGGAAGAGACTTGGGTTCTCTCACACGTTTCCCCATAAATTTTGGCTACATTTAAATAATAAATAGAAAAAAAAAAATAATAATACACCTGGTAGACAGAAACATGGAATGTGTTATGATGTATACATAGGGACACACACACACACACACACACACACATTAAAAACATTTATATATACACACACACACAGAATATTATAAACGAGTAAAGTAATAAATATAACTACAATAAACATGATTTAAAAAAATATATAAATACGACAAATAACAGAAGTTATAACAAAATGATGGACCTATTGTGCATATGGCAGAAGTCTGTGTTTCTACATGTGAATACTTGTACAAAATTATTAGTCGGCGAGACCTATTTTATATTCACACACATACACAAATTATTAACTTTACTGATAAAATTATTAGCTTGGATGAATCACTGAGCCTTCTTCACAAAACAAAGGAAAATTTAATTGGTTCTTCGGAAATCTCAGCAGTTAGAAACAGAACAACATACACACACACACACACACACACTGCAATTACTGATAATGTGCGCAGAAGGAAGTCTGTACACTCTGTTTTAAACCTTAACTTGTTAACTTGTGTCTGTGTGTGTGCTGCTTTCTTAATTTTATTGGATGAAGCACTAAGGCAGCAGCTGGTGAATATCACTCGCCATCAGGCAAACACAAACATTCCATTTCGCCCTTCTCTTAAACACGTACACACACACACACACACACACACACACACACACCCCTCCTTACACACAGCTACACTGACGGTGCTACTATAATGGCCTTGTGAATTATCCAAAGGAAAGCCTTATCAAGAGCAAATCTACTCTCTTTCCAAGTACACTCCTCATTCAAATTTTATAGAGGAGAGCTGGTTTAAAGAAGGCAATCAGGCACAGGTTTCTAATAGTCCCTAAGAGCTTATTTTTTTGTTTAAGAATTTAAATGTTTGAAAGCAGAGTTTGGAGTTAACATGCCTTACATAATATAGGCTATATATATATATATATATATATATATTAAAAAAATTTTTTGAGTAAGATGCAACTGCTTAAAACCAATGATCAGCAGGCATGTTAGACTGCTCATGAACAGAAACACACATCTCTTCACCTGTCCAGATGGTCTGAAACACATCTTTCAAGCACTGCCAAGCACCATTCATCTGAAGCTATAGCCTTCGCTTAGTAATATAAAAGACATTGCTTTATTGACTCCAAAATGAATTAAAATCAGATTGGCCACAAATGAATTTCAGATTTAGGGTTAGGGTTATTAAAAATAATCATATTTTTTAAATTGTATAACCTGTCTTCATTAAACATGCACATGTGATAATTAGAATCAGTGTAATTATGGTTATCAAAAAGCTACAATTGAAACTAAAGGGAAACCACTATTGTTATTTGAAATAAAAATAAACTTAATTGAAACAATTGAAAAGTAAACTAAAATATACCGAGTCCAAAAGGAATTAAAATAAAATAAAGATTGCCACAAATCAATTTTAGTTTTATTTATTTATTTATTATCTGCCTCCATTAAAAATACAAATGTTACAAATCGACAAAATAGAGTCCAAAACAAATTAAAATAAAATAAAAATGGCCAATTGTAGTTAAAAAAAGTTTTTTTTTGTTTGTTTGTTTAATTTTATAATCTGCCTCCATTAAACATACAAATGTTACAAACCTTCTCTCTCACATACGGTCTCTATACATTAGAATTAGTGTAATTATGGTTAAAAAAATAAAATGAAACATAAATGAAAATGTTTTTATTTACATTTATTAATTAATACATTTTAAATTATTACATCTCTCGCAGAATAAAGAAAGTCATACAGATTTGAAATGACAAGGGTAAGGAAATTAATACAGAATTTATATTTTGGGTGAACTATAAGCGGAGAAATTACACAGGGAACAAAAGCAATAAATGTTGCTGATTTTTAATCAAATTTCTCTCCATTTTTAGTTTAATATGTTTTTGTTTATCGTGATTCTGATTTTGACTCGAGGTCAAAGCCAACAATGGTTTACCCATCAGCGAGGCAATCCGTAAGAGATCAAGGCTGGTGAATCACTGGTTATGCCTGACTAGTCAGCGAATGTGTCACTGAAATAGGTGCCTTCATTTAAAAGTCACACACATACACAAACAAAATTATGCAGTGTGTTTGCGTATGCATATGCTCTCTGGAGGCTGTCATACTGAATCCTCCAGAGAATGATGATTGCCTCATCCACCTTATGCGGGCTGTGTGGACCGGAATTATAAAGGCAAACTATCACTGCGGGCCATGATTCATCTAGCTGAGGACTTGACGCCATTAACAATGGCGACTCACAATATCCATCACCCAGAGGCCAGAAGCACATAGTGTCTCATCTATGGGTACATTTACAACATGACATCCATTACAAATAACCACCTCTGGGAAGCCATAACTACATCCTCTTAGTGCAGTTACTATATACTAATGATGACACTCAGAAAACAGTTCAAGTCTTGTAATTTAACTTGACAAACTGTTTGTGTCATTCTTCTTGTATGTGCACAGGGACAATGTAACTGTGAGTGCAATATTGCTTTTGTACAACAATTCAATAAACAAACGTTAATACTAAGTAAATTATAGTTTAAACACAATATCGGCAGTTACTTTTTGGAGTTTTGCTTCACCAATGGAAATATTTCAGAACAAAGTTAGAGGCCAATTGGGTATTGTTAAAGAACTGTTTTGTGTCTGAATAAAATTACGCTTTTGACTGAATTAAGTAAATGGTTCAATTACTAATTCATAAAGATGGTCATTTGTTTCCGTTCCTGAATTAATCAGCACTCTTGAATTAATCAGTTGAGTAACTCATTAATAAATACAGTCACCACCTGTCGCCACCTACTGGCAAATCAATGTAACTTTCAGAAAGAGTCACTAAAATATCCCCACCACTAATACACAGACTGACAGATTGTCTGGAAGGCACAAACACAGACAAACAGAGTGATACAAACAGTAAAAAAATCCAGTTGCACTGTATATTAAATTCATGGACCTGAATGAACTGTTGTATAATCCTTAATTAATCACATATATTACCACAGGCATGCAAAACACAGTAACCATAGAGTATAACACTGAACTTGGGATTCACGTCAATTTATTTATCCTGAAGCAAGCCTAAACCCTGATTCCAGCAGCCAGGGGTGTTGCTTTCTAAGGTTTTCTCATGTTTTATGCATATACATGGCCGTAGCCAGTGTTTGAAAATGAGTGCGGTCCGGGGTGGGGTTAAGAATTGTTCTATTACAATAACCCCTACAAATACAACTTATTATTTACACTATAAACACTTATAAAGGGACAGACATGTAGATGTTTGTGAAAGATGTTTTCTCTGTTTTGGAGGGATACCATATTTATTGCATCAATTTTTTTTTTGTATTTTAGGTTAGGGGTGGATAATTTTATCAGTTGTTTATTAATCATGCACCAATACATATTACTGCTATAGTTTTCATTAATAATCATTGATGATAACTTTGTCTAGTGCTTTTTATTAATGTTTTTAGCATGACTTTTTGAAAATTTAACTACTATAGGCTACTGAATGAAATAGCATAGACTTCTTCATTGTTAGTGTTTGAGAAGGCTATTCCATTTAATTCTGTAACCTACTTGTTCTACAGATCTGTGTACTGGTGTTAAATGCTGTTTTTGGCAGCGTTGATAATGTTTCTTACAGATAATATCATGATTTTTTTTTTGCGTTTGCCTTACCAAATGTGGTATCCTGTCAGCAATAACCCTTGGGCTTTTTTGATTACTGTCAGTTTAAGTGTAGGCGATGCAGTGTTGCCAGATATTGCTATAAAACAAATAAAAACCAAAAAATAAATAAAATTAAACTGAAATTATTTCAAATCTTTGGAAATAAGATAAGATAAAGATATCACTGACTCTAAACTGCAACTTTCCACTCGATTAACTTTCTAAAGTGTCAAATTAAGTGAAAAAGACAAGTCCAAAAACGCTTATAATAGTTGGATCTGGCAACACGGAGGCTGCGCCCACGCCCTCACTCACAACTCTCTCAAGAAGACTCGTTCACTCCGCCTGAGTCTCGCAGCGATCATTTTCATACTACGAGCGCTAAACATTCTTGCAAACTTGCAGACACTCCTATGAGGAGTTTTAAACAGCAAACTAGCCATCCACAGAACAAATTTTATTTTTGAACATGAAAAATTTACCGAGGTCCGAACCTCGGTGACCTCATGGCTGGCTACAGGCCTGTGCATATATGATGGTACCTCTCCTACAGGGAAACCTTTGCAGTGGCTCCCAAGGAGCCAGAGTAGGATTAGTGAGTGGCAGGCTGGCTTACCTTTATGCCCCCAAATCTCATGTTATGATGAAATATGCTGAGATGTCAGATATAAGACAACTCATCTCATAAAACTGATCTCTGGGGGTGACATGGGGAATATAATGCAAGCCATGTGCATTCAGCAGTGCTCTTGAGTGCTAGGAAATGAGACTGAAGAAGTAAGATGACCTGGGTCTGAGGATGCTTATTAGCAAAGTTTATACAACAAACCTCTGAGGCGCTCAGGAGAGTCCTTCATTTAATCACATTTCTTAAATGCTAAAATTATGTGATAGTTCTTTTACATAATGGTTCTGGAAGTGTGCAAAATGCATGAGGATATGTTTAAACGTTAAAAAAAAACACAAAATGTTTTATATATAATGTCTTTTGTGTTCCACAGAAAAAAATAAGTCATGGATTTGGAAAAACATGATGGTGAGTCAATCATTTTTTCAACCAAAAAAAGAAAATTTACTGGAAATTTACTCTGCAGTGAATGGGTGCCGTCAGAATGAGAGTCCAACAGCTGATAAAAACATCACAATGATCTGTAAGTAATCCACACGAGCATCAGTTAATGTCTTGTGAAGTGAAAAGATGTGTTTGTAAGAAACAAATCCATCATTAGGGCATTTTTAACTTAAAAACGTCGCTTCTGGCCAAAGTATGAGTTTATAATCCACAAAAATGCTTCCACCAGCAAAAAAGCGTATCCCCCATTGTCTTCTCACATCAAAATCCACCAACATATTTTTTTTAAATAACGGACTGTTTTCACTTGTAAACGTTGCTTAATCTGTGAATATTTCTCTCCTGATTCAGAAAAGACAATTTTTTAAAAATGTTTTTATAGTAATAGAGGACTTGATAAATGTCTTGATGAATTTATTACAAACACGCAGCTTTTCACTTCACAAGATGTTAACTGATGAACTGAAGTCATGTCAATTATGACTTGTGGTGTTTTCATCAGCTGTTTGGACTCTTATTCTGACGGCCCCCATTCACTGCACAGGATCCACTGGTGAGCAAGTGACATAATGCTAAATTTCTCTAAATCTGTTCCGATAAAGAAACAAACCCATCTATCTCTCGGATGGCCTGAAGGTGAGTGCATTTTCATTTTTGGATGAACTATCCTTTTAAGTCTAATATGTAAATGTTGAACCACATACACTGCAATTGTTTTCCTAAAAAAAAGTATTGCTACCGTGTTGACAAAAACTTCCCCTTAGATCTTAGGCAAGTCCTAGCTGGATGCCGAAGGAAATTTCTGCATAAGAGATTGTCTCTACAAACGTGACAAATGGAGGTGTCTCAGTAGTAACCACCAATGTGAAAGCAACAGGAAATAGTGCCGGAGCCTTTATAATTACTCCCTCTCAGTATAATTACCGGGTTTTCCTTTGACCGTGAAATAAAGGCACCTTGCTATGCAATCTGCTGCACAGCTCGTGGGATATTTTTCCATTGAGGCAGCACAAGACTTTTGCCTCATTAAATTTTGAAGGCTCTCACCTCCTTTTCTGGAAGGGAGCACAGCTCAAGTGCACATTTATATTATCAATATTCAAACATATGGTAAATGCATATTTCATACTGTACTGTATGTTGTCATAAAAATCCGTGCATAAAACATCAAGCATGTGATTTCCCTGCTGACACAGTGAAAAAATGATCCAACGACAACCTTGCCTGTCCAAGCTGCTGTGACTAAACTGTTTAAATATAATCTTGTGACTGCATAACAGATACTTTTGGACCAATGCAAAAAAATGATTAACACAATGTCTTGGCTGATTAGGATAAAAACAAGGAAAAGATTTTAACATAACTTTATTGAGTCATATCTGATTTGGACATGTTTTAGCATTAGAATTTTAAATTATGTGTGTATTTCAAAAGTTAAGCAACCCCACATATTCATTTCACTATTACAAGCAATTACACTACACTGTAAAAAATAAGTGTAATTTTAACTGTAAAATTTTGTAAAAACGCTACGGAAAAAAACTGTTAATAGGTTAACAGTAAGTTCCCGTACTATATACAGGGAAAAACTAAAATATCTAACCAGACATTTCATGTAATTTTACAGTAAAATGCTGTTAATTTTACAGTTTTTAGAAGTAAAAATAACAAATCAATGTATAATTTACAGTCAAAAACTGTAAACTGATATTCCCAGAATTCCCTGCATGACACTCCACATTTGAAAGTATTTTGTTTAAATAATCATGTTTTTTAAATAGTTTTTGTTATTAGTTATGTATATTTGGGCTTTATGTTACATTTTCTGTTGTTTAATGAAAGTTTAATGCATTATTTAAGTATCATGTGTGTTACCATGATGGTGTTTTGTGTTTGCATGAATGACTCTGTGCACCTTCTATATATTAGTATATACTTCTGCTTGTGGTGAAGCTACTTGTGATGAGCTTTGATTCTCTTGATTCTCTTTTACCACCTGCATTATGATGGTGGTTGTCAATATGTTAAAGGTACAAAACAGATTTTAATAGCAGTGTGAATTGTTGAATTTACTGGTTTACATTATAATTTTTTTGTTTGTAAATTACAGTTTTATACTGTAAACTGTACAGTTTTTGGCCGTAAATGTGTTTACAGTTTTTCTGTATTTTTTACAAAATTATTCTGGCAACCACAGCTGCCAAAATTATTTTGTAAAAACTACAGA